>NW_019268557.1:1927743-1947885 GCF_002738365.1 Cucurbita moschata | reverse complement strand
AAAAAAAAAAAAAAAAAAAAAAAAAAAAAACCTTTGCTTTCATCTTCATCCTCATCCTTACATTCTTGTTCATCTTCATCATCTCTCTTTTTCCTTTTTTTTTTTAATTTATTTTCCTCTTATTTCTTTATATGTGATCACATGCTATATTTGGAATATTTGGAATCAATAAAATATGGGTCGAAATAAATTTGAAACTAATTGTCTAGCAGATCCATATAGAACACGCCGTGATTGGTTACTTGATTTGTTTCTACTTGTTTTGTTCTACGTAGATAATATCTAATTTTGAAATGCTTAAGAATAAGACGGCAAATGTTGAGGATAAAGGTTAGTTTTGATCTATTATAGATTATCATCGGTCTGATAGGGGTAGGTTTTCATAATGGAATGTTTTGTTTATCTCTCCAACAAATGTGGGATATTTAACTCTATCTTTTTTTTTCATCTATTAAAATTTTATTTTTTCAAATATTTATAAAAGTTCGAATTTATTGCACCTCATGAACTTAAAGTTTTATGTTTCACGATGATTTGATTTCATCATGACTAAATTTCTCTCGGGCTTTCTTGATGTAATTTCTCATTCTCAAACCACGCTTGTAAACTAATGAACTTTGATTTCCCCGATCAACTCTTGAACATCAAACACCAAAGTTTTCTATTTAATTTTTTTTTTACTCTAGATTTAATTACTTAAAATAAATTTGATATGATTTGTTTGTTTAATTGAGAAAGAAATTAGATTAAAAATTTAATCTTCAAAATAATTTTTACAATAAAAAAAATGCTCTTTTAGAAATTAAAATAAAATTGAAAGGAATAAAATAATGAAAAAACAAAAATCAATGATCAATTTCAACGGCGTGGATCGAGAGTCGCTGTCACGTCTTCTAGAAGACGAGATTGAGATCTAAGTGCCACCTTACATTAAATTAAATTATATAGCGAAAATAAAAGACAAAAAAATAAAAAAAATAAAAAACTTAACCAACTTTACCTTTCTAATTTAAGTCCATTATTTTTAAATGTTTGAATTTAATATTTTAAAAATATTTTTTACCAATTTAATAATATAAAGAGGTGGAGAGTGAATCTGCCACCATACTAACTTAGTAGTAATTGAGATTTTCTTTTTTATTGAGTAAATTTTTAATATTTAGAATTTATTAAATAATTTAAGAATAACGAGAGGAGAAGAGAATTAAATTTTTTTTTATAAGAGTGGAAATTTCTCCTTACGATTAAAAAAAAACGTTACAAAATTTATTGCGTTATATATATATATATATATTTTAAAGTCAACATCAAGAGATAGAGGGAATATTGAAAAAAAAAATGAAGCATGAAAATTTTAATAAATAATGTTTAAATCATGAAGGGCCACCTGTCATTCGCCCACATCCGATGTACCGCGTGTGTTTGCACGCGCACGCGCTTTTTTGAAAATTACACCATAGAAAGCGCGCGCGTGTTTCGCTCTCTCTCCTCACCGCGTGTTTTTTTCTATTATTTCTAAGGTCGGTGATTCCGGACGCTGTTCGATAAAAAAGAATATGTTTAGCAAATTAATCATGTAATTACAAAACATTTAAATCAGTAATTTGATTTTTGCTGAAAAAAATTAATTAATTTAATCCACCATCTACTGATCCTCTCTGTCTCTCTATTTTCTCTATTAATTCTTCTCTCCCCCCCTTCATTCGCCCGACCATTACATTTCATCCTCTCTGCCTCAGAAAAATGGTGGAATAGTTTCCAACTTTATTGTCTTCTTTTCTAGATCTGTTCTTTCCAAGGTAAGCCATGGCGCTATCGCTTATTGTTGGCTGTTTAGATCGCGTAGATCCCCTTCCATGTCCTCTCGTTGTTTCTTTCTTTGGTTCTTACATTCAACATGTTTTAGCTTTCTTGCGCCTTCAATGCTCTAGTTTCTGGTTTCTGCTTGCTTTTTCGTTTATGTGTGTTTTTATTGTAGATCTAATTTGGTTTTTAGCAAACTGTGGTTCCTTGTAGCTTTTTTGCTTCGCATTGGTGTCTGATTTATTCGTTTTTGTGTCATTTGAATTTAGATCTGGTGGAGTTTGTTTGAATTGTTATTGTTTTTCGTTGTGTGTGAATGAATGATGTTATCTTTTCATTAAACTTTACGTGATTTTTGGATTTTGTTTACGCGGGTAATTTATGTTTTTGTTCTGTGTTCTGGATCGACCTTGTTAGTATGGACGTACTGCTAAATCATTGGTTGATATGTTTTAATGTGTTTTGAAGTTGATTTATCCATCCTCCTTGTCTATTTCTCCATTAATGTGAGTGACTCCTTGCTGTAATTGTGTCGTGAATTATGGCTGAATTTTCTTTTTTGAATATTTTTCTTAGTGCTCTAGCCAGATCTATGTCTAGTTTCTCTCAAGTTGAATTTCTGTTTTTCTGGGACTTTGAATTGTTTGCTTGACGTTGATGTTTGAACGACTTCATGGGACCAAGTTTCACTTTTCATAATATCTTTTGCTAGTATGAATGCAGGTGTCAATGATCTTTGTGTATTCAACTAATTAATACTTAGTTTATTTTATTTTAAATTTCTAATCTGTCTTTTCCCTTTCCATTCTCAGGTGCAAACTCTATAGGACACAACTTTACAAATAGAAATGGCTATAGGGAAGTATTCGAGAATAGATAACCGAAGATCTTCGTCGAGTTACTGCTCTACAGTGACCATTGTTGTATTCGTTGCTTTGTGCTTGGTTGGGATATGGATGTTAACATCATCATCTGTAGTTCCGGTTCAAAATATTGATGTGCCACAGGAGAACAAAAATATTGCAAAAAGTCAAGTGGTTGAGACCAATGAGGCCAACACTCAGCCTTTTGAAGATAATCCAGGAGATTTGCCTGATAATGTAAGGAAAGGGGATGACAATGAAGGTTCTAATCAGCAGGAAAGCCAGGATGAGAAGCCTGAAGAGAAGCCCGAAGAGAAGCCCGAAGAGAAGCCCGAAGAGAAGCCAGAAGAGAAGCCTGAAGAGAAGCCTGAAGAGAAGCCTGAAGAGAAGCCAGAAGAGAAGCCGGAAGAGAAGCCGGAAGAGAAGCCAGAAGAGAAGCCAGAAGAGAAGCCAGAAGAGAAGCCTGAAGAGAAGCCTGAAGAGAAGCCAGATGAACAGAATGGGGACAAGAATGGAGGGAATGAAGAAACTAAACCAGACGATGGAAGTAAAACAGAAAATGGTGATTCTAAGGAGGAAAATGGAGAACCAGGTTCTGAGTCTAAGCCAGAGGCTGGTGACAATGGATCCGGTGGACAAGGAGATCCTGAGGAGAATTCTAATGAGAAACAACCAAATTCAAATGATACAGAAGAGAACAGCAAAGACGACAAAAAAGCAGATGACTCAAATGATACTAAAGATGGAGAAAACGGTGACAGAAAGGAAGAGGAGAATGCAAAGTTAAATGAAAATAACCAATCCAAAAACCTGACTTCTGGTGAGGTGTTTCCTTCCGGTGCTCAGTCGGAGCTTTTGAACGAAACATCAACACAAAATGGGGCATGGTCAACTCAGGCAGCAGAGTCGAAGAATGAAAAAGAGACTCAAAGATCTTCCACGAAACAATCCGGGTATGAGTGGAAAATTTGCAATGTTACTGCTGGATCAGATTACATTCCTTGCCTCGACAATTTGCAAGCAATTAGGAGTCTTCGAAGTACAAAACATTATGAACATCGAGAAAGGCATTGTCCTGAAGAACCTCCTACCTGCCTTGTTTCACTTCCAGAGGGCTATAAACGCCCAATTACATGGCCAACTAGCAGGGAAAAGGTTAAAAAGATTTAATATCTTTACTTCTGAAAATACGTTTTATGTTATAAGTTCAGTTTTTGAATTGTTTTTTTTTTTTCCCTTCATTCTTTGATTGTCTAATTGAGTGTGTTTCTGCAGATTTGGTACTATAATGTTCCCCACACAAAACTTGCTGAAGTTAAGGGGCATCAGAATTGGGTAAAAGTTTCTGGTGAGTACTTAACGTTTCCTGGTGGTGGGACCCAGTTCAAGCACGGTGCTCTTCACTACATTGACTTCATACAAGAGGTAACATTCTTCTCCTTGAGCTCCTGTTAGTGTAATATGTTACATGCCCATTTGGTTTGCACATTAGCATCTCCATCATTGGTGGTTGTGATAGTGTATCTGTATACTTTTCAGATCTTGCATTGCAATGATGATGCCGTGTCTTTTATCTAATCTGCTTTCTCCACCACTTGCTTCTTTATTTAACTCATTCAAGCTAATTAATTGCATTCTTGATGGAAGTCACTCAGGGATATTGATCAACCTCACTATTAGCCGAGCAAATCCCCACACCCCACCTTTCTCTGATTTTACACAAATAGGTGCAATTTATAACATTACCAAACACAAAAAAAAATTCTTAGTAACATTTGGTAGCTAATAAATTTATTTTCTACTTTTGGCAAAATTATTTCTCGTTGTGTAACATTTCTTCATTAATTCTATTGTTATTGATGCTTTGGATTGGAGGAAATTTTATTGTATGATATTGATAATTGACCAGTGAAGCTAATGGTGTGCTTGTTTATATTTGTCGTTCGGGCCTGTTATTTTCCTTGTACTTAGTTGTAAAATCTTTTTTGAGTGAATTTGTAAATGTACACAATTTCACGCAATCTAAAAATAGATGAGGATGACTACAGTTTTGTGGACGTATTGAACTGAAGAACAATGCTTTGTGATTTATGCTAAACAAATTTTCTTACTGTGCAGTCTGTCAGTGATATTGCTTGGGGAAAACGATCACGTGTAGTTCTGGATGTTGGATGTGGAGTGGCAAGCTTTGGAGGATTTCTTTTTGAAAGAGATGTACTAACCATGTCATTGGCCCCAAAAGATGAACACGAAGCACAAGTCCAGTTTGCACTTGAGAGGGGAATTCCTGCCATTTCTGCTGTTATGGGCACGAAAAGACTTCCCTACCCCGGAAGAGTTTTCGATGTTGTCCATTGTGCTCGTTGTAGAGTACCATGGCACATAGAAGGTAATGTGATCATTAATACGTTTGTTGGATAAATTTCTATTGTTTGGAACCGACTTCAATTTCATGTAGTGAACAGACTTCAATTTCATCAGGTCGGTGACTGAATTTAACCATTTTATCAATGGCTTGAGTTTCAATATTCACTTCTGAAGAAACTGTGCAGGTGGCAAACTTCTGTTGGAGCTGAATCGTTTGTTGCGGCCTGGTGGCTTCTTTGTGTGGTCTGCTACACCAGTCTATCATAAGAATGCTGAAGATGCTGGAATATGGAATGGTTGGCCATCTCTAAAACCCTCATGATCCTTTATCAATTTTAGTTGTAAATGTATATGTAAAACTAGAGATCTTCAAATTTAGAGTCCTAATAGCTTTGCATCTTGTGGAACTATTTGCAGCCATGACAGAACTGACGAAAGCTATGTGCTGGGAACTTGTATCAATTAACAAGGATAAGGTGAATGGCGTTAGTGCAGCCATATATAGGAAACCTACTAATAATGATTGCTATGAGCAGAGATCTGAAAAGGAGCCGCCTGTCTGCCCGGATTCAGATGATCCAAATGCTGCCTGGTACTTATCTCTTATAATTTTAATTACTCCAGTTAAGAAATGTGTACTTCCATACTTACTCCAGTTAAGAAATGCGTACTTCCATACTATCCAAGATCCAATTACTATGAAAAGGATTCAGCAAATATTGAGCCTCTAGTCCAGAATCATTCCCCCTCATATATGCGTTCTTGTTTGTTCAATTCCTTATTTCTAAGTAAAGCTTAGACCAAATGTACTTGTAATTTTCTTTCTAAAATAGGTAAGAAAAGTTTATAGCTTTGTTGCTACTACAACTGAATTTGTTCAAACCATCTGCAGGAATGTGCCACTCGAGGCATGCATGCACAAAATCTCGACAAATGAATCAGAACGTGGTTCTAAATGGCCCGAACAATGGCCAGCGAGATTGGAGAAACCACCATACTGGATGTTGGATTCTCAGGTTGGAGTTTATGGAAGAGCTGCTCCTCAGGATTTTACTGCAGATCATGACCACTGGAATCGTGTCGTGACAAAGTCATATCTAACTGGCATGGGAATTGACTGGTCAACGGTGCGGAATGTGATGGACATGAGAGCTGTCTATGGAGGGTAAGATTCTCCTCCCCTCACAGGAAATATACTTCAAAACAGCTATCATATTTCTGTCGCTTGGCAGTAAATCTTATCAGTTAGTTTATATCTGGTTCTGGAGTCTTCTACAGTTAGAGTTGTGTGTAATTTTATAATTATTAGAGTTTGAAAGAGTTTACTACGTATAGGGTATAGAAAAGATGAGTGTCACTACCGGTAAATCTGTTCTTCAAATGTTGGGGCATAGGGTTGAGTAAATATATGAACGGTTCTTCATTTTCTCACAGATTTGCTGCTGCATTGAAAGATTTGAAAGTGTGGGTCATGAACGTAATCCCAATAGACTCAGCTGATACTCTCCCAATTATCTACGAACGAGGTTTGTTCGGTATATATCACGATTGGTGTGAATCATTCAACACCTACCCCCGTTCGTATGACCTTCTTCACGCAGATCATCTTTTCTCCAAGGTCAAAAAGAGGTAAAGCTTACTGCTTATTATAAACAACATCATTTATCACTCCTTTACTGAACTTTTGCTAATGCTTTACTCCATCGATCCACGTACGCAGATGCAATCTAGCAGCTTTAGTTGCAGAGACGGACCGAATCCTCAGGCCAGAAGGGAAGCTCATTGTCAGGGACAACGCGGAAACAGTGAACGAGCTTGAAAACATGTTCAAGTCAATGAAATGGGAGGTTCGGTTTACTTACTTCAAAGACAATGAAGGATTGCTATGCGTTCAGAAGTCAATGTGGCGACCAAGTGAGTCTGAAACACTCCAATATGCTATTGGTTAGAGCCGATGGGTGGGTGTCTTGATTGTCATTCAACTGCACCATCATCTCACTCTACTTGAATTAGATGCCAAAGGAGGAGGGGAAAGGTTAGGTCATATTCTTTTTTTGGTTTGGTTATTCAAAGTTTTCAATTTCATGGGAATGCTACTTCTTCCTAATTAGGCAGTGTATCATCATCATCATCATCATCTCATCCAAGGCCGTTGAGTTAAATTCATTTTATTCCTTCTTCAAAGGCTCAGTTTTCTCTGTACTCTATCATCTGATACTCGAATAGTTATTAATGAAAAATCACATACATTCTTGCATACACATGTATTTTCATTCTATCAGTTAAGGATAATTACACATTTTAGTTCTCTTTGTAATAGTTATGAAGCCGGGCCTAAGATAGATAAATGACATTTATTTTTAGTTGAGTTGGTTTCTGTTAGGCATGTGAGTGTCTTCAAAATTTGTTGACTATGTAAGCTGAATTAGACCGGACAAGTCACATGTCCATTTCGTTGTTTAAGGTAACTTCTGAACTAATTTTAAATTTTCTTAAATATTTGAATTTTTAAAATCAATATGTAAAGTTGTCAACTACCTTACCTTAACTCTAAAGAAATTAAGAATGCTTTCACTTTTAGTGCAAACTATCTTAATTTTAATTCTAATGCTAAAATTACGGAAATTGTTTGACTTTCATTTTTCTAATGCTATAAATATTGGATTCTGATTTTAATTGTTAAAATAATATTCTTGTCTAGATTTATTTACTTTCATTTATTTAAACTTAATCCTTCTATTTTTAACCACTCTTAAACTTAGTTTTTTAAAATTAATTTCTTTTCGTAGATATTAATTAAATTTACTAATAACTTTTATGAAAATAAAAATACTTATGCATATATTTCCAAAGAATACTTTTTTATTTGTTTTTAAAAAGTAATAAACTAATAACATCAACGGCATAGAAATTAAAATTGGACACTTAAAAATATAAATATATATATATTATTGATCGTGTTTAAATATTTAATCACTAAAAAAATTAAATTACTACAAATTTATTTGTTTTATTTTATAATTTTGAAAATTATAACAAAAAAAATATTGAAGTGAGGTTTGATAATGATAGTATATAGGAGAAATGTTCTTATAAATATTCATTATAAATTATAACTATTAAACAATACCATAAATACCCATTATGGGTTGGAACTCTCCCAATCCCAACTGTTGTGCCAACACCCAACGGTCATTTTGTCGAGGGTATTTTTTGTATATAAAAAATACTCACGTTTTTCTTAAATGCTTTTTAACTACTAATTAATTATTATAATTTAATATTTAGTCTTAATTTATTCTCACTTTTTTTTAAGTTCAATCATGTGCTATTTTAACAGTTTCTAAATTATTTTAAAATAGGTTTTAATAATATTCTTAATATTTGTTAAAATTTTATTTTAAATTTGTTTCAAAATGATTCTTTCATTATTTTTTAATTAAAATAATTAATTTGACTCGTAGGTTCCATATACTTAATTTCATTTTCAAAATTTCGCTTATTTTTAGGATTATTTTAAAACAATCATTTTTATTAATTTTATTATTAAAAGAAAGATAAAAAAAAAAAAAAAGAGTATTAATGAACTTTTAAAAGTTATTAATAGTTTTCATTTTTAATTTTTTTAAAAAAGTTTGAATGTATTAATAAAGTTTTAAAAGTATTATTATTATTTTTTTCTAACAAAATACTTACCCTTTCCTTAAAAAAAGAAAAAACACATGTATTTCTACTATTTTTATTTTTTTAAAAGTTTTAAAAGTATTAATTACTTTATGGGTATTTTTTATATAATATACCAAATTCAAAAATATTTTATATAATTTAACGAAGAAAATTAATTACTATCTCATATCAAAATATCATTGTATATGTCTAATTAGACATGCTCATGCTTTACAATAGGTTCAGAGTTTACTCATTAAAAAGGGGAAATTTCTGGCTTTTACTCCCATTTGAAGATGGGTACACGCATTAACAACCAGCCTTTTGCTTAAAGTCTGAGGTGATTTATATCGCATATTCAAATTCCCTTTTGGCCCTCTTCTCTGTTTGTATCTGTTTCCATTGCAGGCCATCAAAAGCTCTCTTTTCTCTCTTCTGCTCTCTGTGAGTTTCTAATACTGCTTGTTCTTAGATGTAACCCTTTAATTATGCTTTGATTTGAACTCAACGCGCCTGTTTTCTTCTATTCACTGCTCTTTGGACCTCCATGGCTTGATTTTTCTTCTGGGTAATGCTCAGTTTAGCTTGGATACGGCGCTTTGAGTTCAATTCACTCCTTACCCATTGTTTTGATTCAGCAGCCAAAGTACCCAATTGCGTTTTCCCCACATTTAGTTACTAATTTCATGTTCTCTGCTTCAATCATGTGACTTATGAGATCCCATGTTGGTTGGGGAGGAGAACGAAGCATTCTCTATGAGGGTGTGGAAACCTCTCCGTAGTAGACCGTGTTTTAAAACCTTGAGAGGAAGCTTGGAAGAGAAACCCCAAATAGGACAATATCTGCTAGCGGTGGGCTTAAATTGTTGCAAATTGTATCAGAGCCAGACACTGCGCCAACGAGGAGGCTAAGCCTTGAAGGGGTGGACTTGAGAGGGTGTGCCAGCAAGAACGCTGGCCCTGAAGGGGGTGGATTGTGAGATCCCACATCGGTAAGGGAGGAGCCTTGAAGGGGGTGGACACGAGACGGTGTGCCAGCAAGGACGCTGGGACCCAAAAGGGGGGAGGTGAATTGTGAGATCCCACATCGGCTGTGGAGGAGCCCTGAAGGGGGTGGACATGAGGCGGTGTGCCAGCAAGGATGCTGGGCCCGAAGGGGGGTGAATTGTGAGATCCCACATAGGTTGGGGCAGAGAATGAAACACTCTTTATAAGGGTGTGGAAACTTCTCCCTAGAAGACGCGTTTTTAAACCTTGAGGGGGAGCCCGAAAGGAAAAACCCAAAAAGGACAATATCTGCTAGCGGTGGGTTTGGACGGTTACAAATGGTATCAGAGCTAGATATCGGGCGATGTGCCGCGAGGAGGCTGAGCCTCAAAGGGGGGTGGACTTGAGGCGGTGTGCCAGCAAGGACATTAGACCTCGAAGGTGGGTGGATTGTGAGATCCCACATCGGTTGGAGAGGAGAATGAAATATTCGTTATAAGGGTGTGGAAACCTCTCCCTAGCAGACGCGTTTTAAAAACTTTGAGAGGAAGCCCGGAAGGGAAAATCCAAAGAAGACAATATCTACTAGCTGTGGACACGACCCTTTTTCCTTCTAGCATCGATGAATCGAGCACGGTCCTTGCTTATGGGATAATCATAGATTCTCAATGTTTGGCTTAGGACGTTAGAATGATTTGTTAGCTGACTTGATAATCAAAATGTGGTATTTGAGTATTCAAACTCTAAAATATTTGGGATGCTAAACATGTAGATGTTGTCATATTGCTTTGAAGGATTCAAGTTCTGAGAAAAACTACTTTCTCCTTAAATGATAACGTGCTCGAACATTTTTGTAGGCAGACGAATAAATGGATTCAAATCGTCATCGTAAAATCGATTATCGACGTATTGCCGATAATTTCACCTCATTGGATCAGGTTCTTTCTTTTATCCTAACTACTTAATTCCTGTGTAAAAGCATGCTGAACAGTCCATACTACGTCTACTTCGTATCGTTTTTCGGTTTTTCTACCATTTCCCATGAAAATTATGTTCAAGAACAAATGATCCAGCTGACATTCACTCGAGCACACATTTCGGTCAGGTTATATCTGCATTGAGACACGAAGGTCTTGAATCATCGAACTTAATTCTCGGTATCGACTTTACGAAGAGCAACGAGTGGACAGGTGAATATTTCTTTACTTGATAATCATTATGAAGGTTATGAATGCTTCCATAGATTGCTAGAGGATATATGTCACTGACTGCAGGCAGGCGTTGTTTTGGAAGAAGAAGTCTGCATTCAATTAGCAGCACACCCAATCCATATGAGCAAGCAATATCTATAATTGGTCAGACATTGTCTCCTTTTGATGATGATGGTTTGATACCTTGTTTTGGCTTTGGCGATGGTTAGTATTAGTTTGTTTTTTAGATTCTTCATTGAAGTGTGAGTAACCACCTTATTTTCGAGTTCTTTTTTCTGAAGCATCGACACGTGATCAGCACGTATTCAGCTTTTATCCCGATCACAGGCCATGTAAAGGGTTCGAGGAAGCTCTTTTTCGGTATCGAGAAATTCTGCCATACCTGAATTTATCAGGTTCATTTGAACTTTTTAGTTTACTTTTTATTTTGCTATGATCATAATGAAGAGCTAGTTTTTAGTATCCATTTGTGATAATTTCTGTGGCTACTCTCTTCTTCCTTCGGTTCTTTCGTTTCATTCTCGTTTCGTTCTCATTTCGTTCTCTATTGTTTATATGGATGAGTGAGGAAACCGAAGATAGTAAGACTGTGAGATCCCACGTTGGTAGGAGAGGGGAACGGAGGAGTCCTTATAAGAGTGTGGAAACCTCTCCCTAGCATACGTGTTTTAAAACAATGAGGCTGACGGCGACATGTAAGGGGCCAATGCGGACAATATCTGCTATCGATGAGCTTGGATTGTTACAAATAGTATCATATTGTGAGATTTCACATTGGTTGGAGAGGGGAACGAAGCATTCCTTATAAGGGTGTGGAATCCACTCCTTAGCATACACGTTTTAAAATCATGAGGTTGACGGTGATATGTAACGGGCAAAAGCGGACACTATCTTCTAGTGATGGGCTTGGACTGTTACAAATGGTATTAGAGCCAGTCATTGGACTGTGCGAGACATTGGTCAGAGTAGAGTTAGACCCTCTCCATAGTAGACCCATTCTAAAAACCTTGAGAGAAGGCTCAAAAGGGAAACCCCAAAGAGGACAATATGTGCTAGCAGTAGAATTGAGAGCCATTACAAATGGTATCAAAACCTGAGTAGTGTGCTAGCGAGGACGTGGGCCCCCAAGGGGGGTGGATTGTGAGATCCCACGAAGCCATTCGTTATAAAGTTGTGGATACCTCTCCCTAATAGACACGTTTTAAAAACCATGAGACGTGATACGTAACCGATTCTTTTCATTGAGATTGACAATGTAATTTTCTTCTGCCCAAGTTATAAATGTTCTAACGATGAACTGAAGCTTATTTGCAGGTCCAACCTCTTTTGCTCCTGTCATTGATTCTGCTATTAGCATTGTTGAGAAAAGCAATTGGCAGTATCATGTCCTTGTTATTGTTGCAGATGGACAGGTTGTTGGATGTGCTCTGTTCTCATGTCTGTTTTATTCTCTTAATGCCTAACGTTGTATGCTATTGAACAGGTTACGAGAAATCCCGACACGCCACCTGGAAGATTAAGTTATCAAGAGCAGGCAACCATAAACTCCATTGTTGCTGCTAGGTAAAACATTAACTTTTATAAAGTTTGGTAGCTTTTGTGCTCGAAGTCTCATAACGTTCGAATCACCAGCCAGTATCCTCTATCGATCATTCTAGTCGGGGTAGGGGATGGACCGTGGGATGCTATGCAGAAATTTGATGATAACATCCCTCGGCGCGCATTTGATAATTTCCAGGTATTTTCATTGAATCTACTTGCTTGGTTGTTCTTAATTTTCTTGGAGTTCTGAATGCAACGTTTGGTTTTGGTTAGCTGCGATGGTTTTTGTGAGATCTCACATCGGTTGGAGAGGGGAACAAAATATTTCTTATAAGGGTGTGGAAACCTCTCCCTAATAGACGCGTTTAAAAATCGTAAGGTTAACGGTGGTACGTAGTGGGGCTAAAACAGACAATATCTGCTAGTGGTGGGTTTGGGCTATTACAAATGGTATTAGAGCCAGACATTGGGTTGTGTGCCAGCAAGGACATTGCACCCCCGGAGGGTGGATTGTGAGATCCCACATCGGTTGGAGAGGGGAACGAAGCATTCCTTATAAGGGTGTGGAAACCTCTCCCTAGTAGACGCGTTTTAAAACCTTGAAAGGAAGTTCTAGAAGGAAAAGCCCAAAAAGGACAATATGTCTGTTAGGGGTGAGCTTGGACTGTTACAAATGGTATTAGAGCCAAGCACTGGATGGTGGTGGTGTGCGCCAGTGAGGACATTGGCCTCCAAGAGAGTGGATTATGAGATCTCACATTGGTTGAGAGGAACATTCGGTATAAGAGTGTGGAAACCGCTCCTTAGTAAACGCATTTTAAAACCTTGAGGGGAAGCTCAGAAGGGAAAGCCCAAAGAGGACAATAATTGCCAACATGGGCTTGAACTGTTACAAATGATGGACTGTGAGATCCTACGTTGGTTGGAGAGGAGAACGAAACATTTCTTATAAGAGTGTGGAAACCTCTTCTTGGTAGACGCATTTTAAAACCTCGAGGGGAAGTTCTTGAAGGGAAAGCCGAAAGAGGACTATCTAGTAGCGGTGAGCTTGGACTGTTACAGTTTTATTGTCAAGTACGTAACTTAACTTTATATCGGCTTCTCTGTATTGGTCCAGTTTGTAAACTTCACAAAAATCATGTCGGAGAGCAAAGAAGCGTCAAAGAAGGAGGCAGCATTTGCCCTGGCTGCGCTCATGGAAATTCCATTTCAATACAGAGCCACCCTCTCTGTGCAGGGTTCAAAGTAAGCCCAGAATTTCAATTCCAAGTGAATTTACAGTTCCTGTTTTGGATTTGCAAAAATGACAGTGAGTATCATGCAGGAGAGAATCTGTGTATGCAAAAAGTGCAGGGCCGCTTCCTCCTCCTCCTGAAGTCATCAATCATGACAATGCTGAAAACCAGAGTTCCTCATCCGAATTGGTAACTTCGTTTTCATTTTAGATCCCACGTTGGTGAGAGAAGGGAACGAAGCATTTCTTATAAGGGTGTGGAAATCTCTCCCTAACTGAGGTTGACGGCGAAAGCAGATATTATCTGTTAGCAGTGGGCTTGGACTGTTATAAAGGGTATCAGAGCCAAACACCGGGTGGTGTGTCAGCGAGGACACTGGCCCCTAAGGGGTAGATTGTGAGATCCCACATTGGTTGGAGAGGGGAACGAAGCATTCCTTATAAGGATGTGGAAACCTCTCCCTACTAGATACGTTTGACACTGTGAGGTTGATGACGATGGGTAATGGGCCAAAACGGACAATATCTGCTAATGGTGAGCTTGAGCTGTTACAAATGGGTATCAAAGCCAAACACTAGGCGGTGTGCCAACGAGGACACTAGGCCTCCAAGGGGGTGAATTGTGAGATCCCACGTTGGTTGGAGAGGGGAACAAAACATTTCTTATGAGGGCGTGGAAACCTCTCCCTACTAGACGCGTTTTAAAACCGTGAGGCTGACGGCGGTACGTAACAAACTAAAACGGACAATATCTGTTAGCGGTGTGCTTTAAGGGACGTTGATGGAGAGATAAATGAGGGAGATGAAGGGAGAGGTTAAAACGGCGTACAATTTAGAGCCTGTTTGGAATGACTTTGTAAGTACGTGGCCTCGTTATTATAAAAAAAATTTAATTCAATTTCTGTTGTTCAAGGTCTGCCCCATCTGCCTGACAAACCCAAAGGATATGGCATTTGCATGTGGTCATACAGTAAGTTCTCTACCATGCAACTTTCTCACACTGCCAATACTTTGACTAATATTTTCTAATGAAACGATATCGTATTACCCGTCCGAGACACTCACGAATATCTGCTCACTATTCCCTCGCTGTATTCTTACCAGACCTGCAAAGACTGTGGGGTAACCATCTCAACATGCCCACTGTGTCGAGAACCTATAACGATGCGCTTGAGACTATATGCCTAAGTCATCAAACAACTTCCTGCAGCTGTGTCTACGCAATACCAAGTTGTAAAAACGATACCCGGTTCGAGATTACTTTGCTTTTTGATTCGATTATAGATTATAAAAACTTGTTCATCTACTTGTATAAGTCTTATATTTACTATAGATTTTCAAACGAGTTAGATTTCTATCCATCCTCAACTATCACAGCCTAAGCCTACCGCTAACGTATATTGTCCTCTTTGGACTTTCCTTTTCAAGCTTCCCCCTTAATGTTTTTAAAACGTGTCTATTAGGAAGAGTTCTCCACACCCTTGTAAAAAATGTTTCGTTTTCCTCTTCGGCCGATGTGAGATCTCACGTAAACTACGTCGTCTGTGTTTATACACTAAAAACAAAACAAATTGAACAGTACAAGTAGGCTTAAAATGGCTTTGGTAAAAGGGCATTATATAGCAGCAGAAGAATGGGCAAAACACAGAGAATATGAATAAGAACAAAGTAAGAAAAAAGACAAAGGGTTTATAATGAAATTTCAAATGGAATTGGTGGAAGGTGAAGATCGCAGCCAATGAACAAAGCTTTGTAGTGTAGCAACATCAGCTCTGTAATGTTTTTGTGTAAACTCCAAAAGATCTGACCATGTGAAATCAGGGTACTGTCTTGGCCCTTCTCTGCCCACCAAATCTCGTGGGGGTTGCACCACTTTATCATCTTTTGGGCACACAAAGAACACCAATGACCTCCTCACTCTCTTCCTGTTCACTACTGCCCTATGCAGACAGCTCTTATACGCCCCGTTCGACAGTGCCTACATTATCAAAAAGGTTAGAGGTTCAAATCTTCTCGACCCACTGCTTAAAAACTCAAAAGGGTTTACCATAAAAGTGTCTCCAATGTTAATAACCAAAGCATCTGGTCTGGGCTTGACAGAGAGCCAAGTGTTGTTAGCGAACACTTCAAGGCCACCAACTTGGTCCTGATGGAGGATGGTGAGGGATGTTGGGTCGCAGTGAGGGCCTGTGCCGAAGGTCAGGGCGGCGTTCTCGCATGGTGGGTAGTAATTGCATCTCATAATGGACCTTCCATCTTCGAAGAACTTCCTGTAATGGAGCCGCTCTACGCCCAAGCTTATTGCTAGAAGCTCCATTATCATTAGCCCTGTTCTTGTCATTTCCTCGCAGTATTTTTGGTATACCCATCTTCACAAATCACAACAAAACTTATTAAATAAAAGACAAAACCTCGAAAGAACACGTGACACCTTAATCGAAGCTAACTCCTATGGAGTCTTCGAATAAAGTACACTCTTTGTTCGACACTCGAGGATTCTATTGACATGGGTAGGTTAAGAACATGACTTTGATACCATGTTAGGAATCACGACTTTGTACAATGGTATGATATTGACTACTTTGAGCATAAGCGCTATCATTCTCAACATCAGCTAAAGTGGGACTCCTACCGAACAATCCTCAACAAAAAAGAAAAAAAGTGAGGGGACGACAAACCCGGTTTTCTCGAAATCTTGTCCCAAGAAGGATTTGAAGTAATGAAGAACATGGAGGCGTTGAGAATCATCGCTACAATACTCAAAAGAGAAGGTTTCTTTCCAAGGCAGCTTGGAGCTGAATCGGTCAGCATGAGCTCCTGAATATCCACACACTCTCCCTGCCTTCTTTCCCACGCTTTTCTTCTTCCCCAATGGCATTTTGAATATCATCTCCACCTGTTCGTACGCCGCCCTTATCAGATCCGGGTCCACCCCATGGTTCGTCACCTGGAACAATCCGTGGTTCCTACACGCCACCCGGATCATCGCCGCCGCGTCCGCCGTCGCCGCCGCGTCCCCTCGTCGGAATCCAGCTAAATCTATCAATGGCTCTTGAAGCTCTTCTGGGTCGTCGACAATGGCGGCTAAGTCGGCGTGTGGCCAGACAAATTCGGTCGGAAGGTTGCCGTTGTGAAGCAGTGTCGGAGGAATTACGGCGGTGCCGGTGGAATCCATTTTTCTTTATATAATAATATATATATATATATATATATATATATACACATATAATTTCCTTCAAAGGGTTGGATTTTGCTTTAAATATACCATGGAATTGAACTGTACGGCGATGTGATTATGTGAATGTTGCTAAGTATCTATCTAGTCTCTATTATAATAATAAATGACTTCTTGTCTTCTTTTTTTTTTTTTTTTTTAATTAAATGAATAAAATGACACTTTTAATCTACTAATACATTATGTCTGTTTGTCACAATTGTACTAAAACAAGAGCGTACAAAATGTGACATGCAAGTGACACCTATCAAACTACGTGTGATCGAGAAAGACAAGTATCATAATGTGACCGAGGTCGTTTTCTTACCATTATGTTATTCTATCATTTGATATTACTTGCCGATTACTTATTTGAGTCGAGTCATGCATGACATATTCGAAAGTAAAATAATGTGGGATCAAACGAGTTTTTTTTTTTTTTAATATTAATACATTCTATTGAACTGGGTCAATATGAATATTTATCACGGGATTTTTTTTTTATGATTTAGCAGTAATATATTCAAGTCATGAATTCAAATTTATTCAATTTTATTGTAACATATTAGAATTAAAATCAAGTTATAATGTTTTTTGGAAGTTAATTATAATAATTTTCATATTTTATTAATTTTTAATAATTGCTGAAAATTATGGTTTTAGAAAAATCCGGTGTAAAATAAAGTATAATAATATTTGATATATTAATAATAAATTGATGTGTTTTAATTATTTAATTATTATAAGATGATTATTTAAAATTTATGTACTTTAAATTGTATTTAATTTTGTTTAATCTAAATTAAAAAATAATTTCATAAAAAATATATAAATATGGAAGGATAAATTTGAGATTCGTAAATGTCATAATTACTTTTTTACCCTTATAAAAACAATGTGAAGCAGTCCCTTAATTGAGAAACAAATTTTCTTGTAATAAAAAACAACTTAAAATTAGCTAATAAAAAAAATACTTATTAAGTTTATGTTTTATTATTTAGATTTAAAAAATTAAGAAAATAATATTTACATTTATAACCTCAATTTCTATTTATCCTTCTTAGATTAAATTATAAATTTAATGTTAAGGTTGGCTTTTATTTTATCAATTTTCGACATAAATTTTAAATTTATTAAATTATAATTATTAAAAGCTCATAAACATTTTGGTTGGAAGTACATAACTGTACATTTGGGAGTCCTGTTTTTTTTTTTTTTTTTTGTTAAAGAAAATTACCATTATTTATTTATTCTGAAGCCGCAAGTAGGAAATGAGAAGGGCAACATCGTAAAATCACTTGTTTAATTGATTCCAGCTGCTGGCTGCAACTGCAGCAATGTCAGTGTACTTTGTGTTTGTGGTCTCTTCTTAAACCATGAAGTTTATTGTTGATATGACCAAATTATCCCATAATTATATTAATTATTAATTCTCTCTAATTATTTATAATTAACCAACATAAAAATTTTGATATAATAATAAATAAATAAAATTTGCATTTTTTCTATTAACTTATCATTATAAATATCTAGTCGAAATAGTTTTATATAAAACTTACGTACGGTTCTAAAAATAATCTGAAACTAATTTAAAATAATCGAGATAATAAAAATAGGTCAGAATCATTTCTCAAATTTCAATACGTCCTTTAAATTTGCCCCTATAAAGGTATAATAAGAAACAAGAAAGCAAGTGAGTAGATTTTTTATGTCATTTTGTTGTTGTTTATGTGACGAAAAATCTAAAAGAGAGCTTAAAAGTACACTCCAATTATCCTTTCACCATTATTAATATCCACTCTTCTTCTTATCCTTTAATTCATCGATCCCAACTTAATTATTTCCGTTTTTTTGTACAAAAACTTTACTACACGTCTAATCATGCTCATACATTATATCAAATCTTCATGGATTACACTTTCAACTATAAACATCGATCGATTTTTGAGTTCTTTTCAATACACATACGTTCATAACTTAACTAATTGTGAGGTACGAGTTTTAAATTCTTTGTAATATTACTTATTTGTTGTGTTACATATAAATATAAGTTATTTTAGTATGTTTTATCCTTGTTCACAGTGTTTTTTTTTTAAATCTTAAGATATCACCAAATATAGAATTACTCAGCTAAATATATTTAACTTTGGAGTTCGTAGATTAAGTAATGACGGAAGAGAAAAGTGTATTTGGTTGGTATAGATAATAACTATGACATCATCATTAATACGGGTCGTATTTTTTATTTTTTTGCGGTGAAATTTATCCCTTTATATTTATAATATTTTAAATATTCCTAATAATTGAAATGATTCATTAAAATAAATGATTTGATTATGTAATTAATATACTACAACCATAAATTTATTATTTTGGTTTAATATTTAAAACCCAATTTCTCCATAATTTGTATCTGCCGTCATTTTCTGTCTTTATTATTTTTTGTTTGCATTTTATGTTTTGTCTTTTTGCACCATTATTTTCTTTTTTTTTCTTTTTTGTTTTATTGCATTAAAAAAAAAAAACATTTTCGATGTCTGCAGTTTGTTTTCTTTTGTTTCCTGTTTCTTCTCACGTTAAAAAAATATTTTTTTTTCTTATTAAATTCTTATGTTCTGATTAATATATAGTACTATGAAAAACTTATATATATTAAGTGACGCACATGGATACGTAAGTTTATTATGAGTGCATAAACAATAGATAAAGGATCTAAGGATACGCACATTGTTATCGACAAGTAATAGTGTGAGACAACGAACTATATAGTTTTGCGAGTCATGATTTTTTGTAATGGACGGGCTTCCAAGCGGAGGATTTAACAAGTGACAGTAAGAAGATATGTAAACTATAGGTAAAGGATCGAAACCTTAGACAGTTGGCCGTGTAAAGGCAGAAGTTGCATTTTGTGGCTAACTAGACGTGACAATTGAATGCATGGATGAGATATTTAACTTTTTTATCGTATAAAATTATAAAAATATAAACAAGTTTATATATTATAAGTGTTGAAATGACCTATTTTAAATGTGAGATATTCAAGTGTTCGTTCTAGCTTGTCACGAAGTAGAAGAAAAATCGGCGACAAGAACTAAAATAGCTCTCATATGATGATATAACATCAAATTGATGGCCGTGTCGACCCGACAACGAAAGGAAATGAAAAAAAAAAAGGAAAAAGAAAAAGAAAAAAAAAGAATCCAGTTGTCGTATTGTGGGCGCGATGGTACGAATTGGGGGAAGGGAGGGGGGGGG
>NW_019268557.1:1911023-1927484 GCF_002738365.1 Cucurbita moschata | reverse complement strand
GGGGGGGGGGGGGGGGGGGGGGGGGGGGGGGGGGGGGGGGGGGGGGGGGGGGGGGGGGGGGGGGGGGGGGGGGGGGGGGGGGGGGGGGGGGGGGGGGGGGGGGGGGGGGGGGGGGGGGGGGGGGGGAGACAGGAAGCAGACCAAAGAGGTTTCACGTGGGTTATATTCCCATGCACTTCGTCCGGAAGCACTTCTGTCCCCACCAACACGTGCTTCTCACGTGAATCCCCATATGCCTTAGTTCTGTGGGCCCTCCTCTTTTCTTTTTTTTTCTTTTTTTTGGTGATGGAGAATTTATTTATGGCCAAATTCAACCATGTGACATTTGAATACGATATTTCAAACATTATTAAATGCTTTAGTTTTTAATATTAAAAAAATATATATATATATATAAAAGGAGATTTCTTGTTTTTTTTCCTCTTATTTTCTTTTTTTAATAATTTTTTATTTAGAGAATTTTAATTTTTTTTTTAAAAAGCTATTTTTAAAATGGATAATAGAATATAAAATGATTAATTTATCTTTTCAAAATTATTATTTAAAAAATGTGAATGAACGAATGAATCTGTGGTTGCTAAACAAAATAAATAAAGATTGAACGGTCAATATGAGTAAATGCTCTGAACGTTCTAAAGAGAGATAAGAGATTTGAATTTCTCGACCTTCATTCCTATTTGAACTCAAAAAAGAAAAAAAAAAGACGGGGTCATCGGTTTTGAAATCAACTCATATTTTCATCAACCAATTTTAGATAATACAATGAAAATATAAAATAAATAAATATATATTAAAAAAATGGTATAAATCTAATGATGTTAAAGTGTGGAAGAAGACAAGAAAATTAAATAATTAATGAAATGGATGTAGTCAGTTGCTCCAAAGGTGTTTTATGTCCTCTTGAAGAGTTTGGTGTGGTAATTACACTTCTGCCCCCACTTAGATTTATTGACTAATTAATACCCAAAAATAAATTAAATATATATTCTATACAAAATAAATTTGTTACCAATTTCATAGGGTTTGGGGTGGGGCTTTGTGGGATAGAAGAAATGGAGCATTTTTTCAACCCAATATTTAATGAAACTATCAAAGCTGGTCTCAATGGGCCAATAATACATAAATAAATTGTTTTTTTTAAAATAGATATAAAATATTACTAATTCATACAGATTAGGTTCGTATTATCGAGCATAGCGTAACGAAACTTATGAAGACAACAAAGGAGAGTTCTTGCTCATAGAGATGATGAACAATACTAATTATCGGTAGGTCAGAAGTTTGCTCGAAAAAACTGACGTCTTAAAGCGGTGTGAAAGTCATTCTTGATAGGTCATAAATCTACTGTTTTGCTACTCTTACTGGTAAGGTACCGAAAATATAGTATTCTGGGTCGCTCGATCCAGTTATCACAACCCTACACATGCATAGAAAGAAGAGTTCAAATGGAACAATATATGGAAATAACCTTAACACACCACCCTTAAAAGAATGTAAAAGCCCTACTAAGAAAAAACGTCATCACAACTTTCTTTTAAAATCTGTGTAAAGAAAGAAATCAGAGAATATTTGCAGAAAAGACACAGGACCTGCACAACTTTTTGACAATGTTATTTACGAAGAATATAAGGAAATCAATGGGCACAAAATCTAAACATCGACAAGATAAGTATAAGAAAGATCAGGAAAAAAGCAGACATTTCCATGCATTTAAATAACAAAGAAACAGATGAAACCTTAAGAGATGTTCAGTTTTCCTGGCTTAAAGACAATTGCAAAGCGTGTTCTGCCTCCTTCAGAAATAGAGTGGTTAGCTGCTTCTGTCCCTGGCGATAAACAATGCTACACCACTGGTTCCTGCTCACCAATTTTCGTTCCTTCCTGTCATCATCTGACCTTCTGCTGCGGCCGAGGAGAATGGGAATGGAGGAAGATAACAATTGTAAGAATTGATGGACTCTTAAGATAATCAAAATGGGAAGAGTTTCTTTTCAGATGCTAAAATAGAAGAATTTTGTAACGGCCCAAGCCCACCGCTAGCAGATATTGTTCTTTTTGGACTTTTCCTTTTAGGCTTCTCTCAAGGGTTTTAAAACGCGTTTGCTAGGGAGAGGTTTCCACGCCTTTATAAAGAATGTTTCGTTCTATTCCCCAACCGATGTGGGATCTCACAATCCATCCCCCTTCCGAGCCTAACGTCCTTGTGGGCACACCGCCTCCTCGCTGGCACATCGCTTGGTGTCTAGCTTTGATACCATTTGTAATGGCCCAAACCCACCGCTAGCAAATATTGGTCTCTTTGGGCTTTCCCTTTTGAGTTTCCCCTCAAGGTTTTTAAAACATGTCTGCAAGGGAGAGGTTTCCACATCTTATAACGAATGCTTCGTTCTCCTCCCTAACCAACGTGAGATCTCACAAATTTGAAGCCACGTAAACGTGATTCAATTTGGTATTGATGAACCTCTCCCTCTATCCTAACACAAACACATCTAGAAAACTACAAACAGATTATTTCTTTTCCATGTACTAGAGTCACAAAAACCATTGTAAGGTTAAAACTTAATCACCAATAAAGGATGGTACCTTGCAGATTCCGGACATGAGCCATTTACGTTCATGCTTTCAATCACTTGGACCTCTTTTAGCATCATAGTGTCGCTTTCCAAAGTTCCGGTGCCCTCTTCAAGATCCATCATCCTAAAACATGGACGGTTACCATCAGTTACCTCAAAACTCAAAAGGGATGCCTTGTAAATGCTTTTTCGATAGTAGAGTTTCAGAAGGATATCTTCACTTATTAAAAAAAAGAGGAATAAAAATTAGAGGACTTGAAGTGAGCCACAACTCAAACTTCCTCTCAGGACACCTACGAGGGTTATGATTAATATTGCATTTTGAGTATAGAAAGTAGAACAAACATCGCTAAAATACAATCCAGCAATTACTTCTTTTGAAGAAGATCAACTAGTAATTGCAAGGCTCCAGAGTCACCACAAGCCTCCCAGACTGCTGCTTCGACATCAGTTTCAGTGGGCTGCTTATCCCCTTCAGGTCCAACAACCTTACAGAAGAAAAATAATTTCAATTAGCAGAAATATTAAGCTTGACAAGAAAATAATTTTTTCAAGTTCCTCAACAAAAGAAATATACTTTCAAGTTCATATAAATATTACTTCAGAACATGAGAATTTGCAACTACATTAAGAATTATCGATAGCTTGCTCATAATGTTGCACCTCAACTTCTCATTGAATAAAAAATTTCTGTACAACATCCAGTAAGATAATATTTAAAGAAAGATATTATCAGTTACCAATATATTGAATAACAAAACTTCCTGGAATATCATGATCAAGAGCAAAGAGTTTCACATTATTCTTTATCATTAAAAGATTATTCTATTCTCTGTTTTTCCTGTTTCAGATTGGGTGAGACCAAGTAGTCAATTGTCTATGAAAAAATGTGCATGATGATTAGAATGTGTGATCAACTTTCACTTCATCGAAAGTCTAACTTCTTGAGGTCTCTCGTCCTCATACAAAGATTTAGACCAATCCTACTACTGTTAAACAAAAGGGGCGTTAAAAAATATACGGATTTTCACATTCAAGACCACTAATGGTTATATCTACTTCTGATAATTATTACTGAACGTTGCACCAAGCAACAAGGAGCTTCAGCATATTGGTTTAAATGAACCCAAAAGTTCTAGCCCTACCTCTGCCAGTAATGATGAAACCTGCATAAGCTCATCCTCCTGCATAGATATAGTTCTTAAGGCAGTTAAAAATTTCTCAGGGAAAACCAGCTTGTCCAAGTAAGCAGGTATCTTGCGCTGACCGCTCCAGCTGTAATTGCAGGCTCTGTTGCTACAGACATCACTTTGTTGGATATTTGAGGTTTTTGGTGGGTGAAATCCATGATCCAACAATCTTCTTGGTAAAAGGCATCGCATTTCAGCCTTCTGTAAACAGGAGTTGAAAATAGAAATTTGAACTCATTAGATTCAACATTTTTGTCCAGACAATGAATCGACTAAACATTTACAAATAGTAAAACATACTATCTGTTAAATATTATAACCATTGAATGCAATATAAGCTATGAACGTATATTTTAAAATCGTTAACCTGTACTTCAAGGAGCTGCATCTTCGAATCAGAAAAGGGAACATTCTGGATGGCTTCTAAAGGATAGTGTACCTACATACCACCCATCAAACAACTGGTTTTTGTATATACGAAAACAAATCTTTATAAGTGGAGGGCGTAAACAAAAATTGAAAATCCAAATGATTTGAATTGGTTTGATTGGTTCGACTTTGTATAATTGTAAAACAAAAAAATATTCAACTTCATTTTTCTTCAATCTCCTAAATCGTCGGCAGGCTTAGAGTCAGCGTTGACAGAAGACTGACCCAAACCCACCCTCCTACATACCCCTAACTAAAGGAAAACGGAGAATACATTGTCCAGTAGTCCTACTGTGTTAGATAGCATTACCATGAGATAATCATCTGGATTATTTTCAATGACAAATCCATAAAGATAAAGAAGCTCCTGCCAAGGATGGAAAAAAATATAACCTTATCAGAAAGAAAGAATAAAAATAATAAACAATAAGCTCATTCTGTAAAGGAATTTCAATGCAGAAGAAAACTGTGGACGTAACAATTTAATTTAGAGTAAGCTAAAGATGTTTCCTTCTATCATATATGCCCAAGTATAAAAAGAAGAAAGCAATATTCACGGTTCACAGACAAGATTTTCGAAACTAAAAATTGATACCTCGTTCCCCTTGTTACCGTAACTGATTGAAACCTCCTTGATTCCAGAAGACCTTGCACCAGCTTTTCCGGATATATCAAGTATAAAGAACTGTTAGAAATATGCAGTAACATTATACTGAAAAGGGAATGGAAGAGTGAAATGACAACAAGGAATAGATGGTTTCATTGGCCTCGGGGGAAAAATGAAGTTGATGAAAGATAACAAAGAGGTCCTCACTTTTCCAACAAAGTTGAGTATTTAATCATTTCAACACCAAAGCTCAAAGAAATCTGAATTCTAGAAGGGAGAAGTCTAGATCATATGAAACAGAAGGATAAAAAAAGGGGTGGAGAAAGGATATGGAATTCCAACATAAGCATTGAAGAGTAAAAGGCATTATAAGACCAGAAAAGGTCACAATACCAGAGAGGAGGTACATTGAAAAAGGCACCCCAGTAATTGATCCTGGTCCATCAACTTCCCATGTTGTTGTTGCTTTCAGATCTGAAAGTATGACGTTTAGTCAGAGAGTGACTGATGTCAGAATTTCGCAACCATGGCCAGTATCAGACAATGTTGACAAGCAAACATCCAAAGAAAAATTCATTCCATCCAACAGCTCCAAAAAATTTCCAGACAGCACATTCAATCTCTTCAACACTACCATGAAAACAAAGTTTAAACAGGCATTTCCTGTTATTTTGCGTTTTTTTTTTAATTATAACTTATACACTTGAAAAAGTTGATCACTATTCCGGGAGGTATCTCTGACCCAATCGATAATCCATTTTTATAACATGATTCTATTGGTGAAAGAAAAAAAGAATTCATACAGGATTGCAATGAAACATCATCTGTATAGAATTTGTTCCGAATAAAGTGAAATAAACACAAAAGTGAACAAGGGATCAAAAGAACTGTAGTATCTGATAAATTTCTACACACCATGATTGCAAAAGTCAATGCCAGGAACAAGACCCTCCACCCAAACAGTTTCTTGTTTCAAAGGCCCAAATGTTTTTTCACTAGCTGTGCTATCAGTCATCCGATGATCTTCACATCCTGAGATTGAATTAGTTGTAAGTTCACGTAAAATAATTCCTCCCCATATCATCACAAAAACCAACTTCAAATAACTTAGGTACAAGGGCGAGCACCCTCTTCATTTTTCGGGCAAGCCAACTGCACCTCGGAGACAGTAGAAATTGAAACCTCAGTATTTTCTTCGGTCAAGGAGACACTTCCAATCTCTTCTTCAATTTTAGGGAACACATAAGCATGTGGCATTGGAATGTTCAAGGCACGTGCCCAAAAAATGGAATTTGCCCTAAAAAATAATCATGTTCGATCTTGGATGAAACATGAATGGATAGTTAAGCAGAGGCTCGTTAAACAAGATTAAGATAAAACTATCCTGCTAAGTTGCATACCATAGGAAATCTTCAAAGCTCAACTCCCTGAAAAAATGAAAATAGAATATAGCACATAAAATGACTTTCCTTTGCATCAGTGAACAGCATAGTGATACAACATTAAAGACAAAAACAGACAGAGCAAAGTCTAACTTTAAAAAAAAAAAAAAAAGAAGAAAAAAAAAAGCCAAACTTTCATTTGTAGAATACAAGGGGGAATAAAGACAAACAATCCAGACAAATGAGCTGAGTAATAAAAAGAAATTCCAATCAAGCAAAATAAGACCTAAAGGATAATCAGAAAATGCTTTAAACACCAAAGACCACTGAGATTCATGGAGTGGAACCTAACCAGGAACTACACATCTGAGGACCTCTCAACCACTTCAAAGATTCTATGGTTCCTCAAAATAAGGAACTTTAAGGATAAGATACGATCGTATATCAAAGTAGGAAAATTTTTCTAAGGACATACAGTAAAAAAAGAATTGTTTCCAAATGATCAATTTGAAACAAAAGGAGAAAATGGCATCCAAGTTACAGACCTTACTGAAGACCCATCAAGAGTCAACAATCTATTAACCAATTTCTTCACTTTTTTTTCATACAATGACTGCAATGAATTTTTCTGCAAAACAAGAAAAAAAAAATTAATGGATTCTTGGTTAACAGGTAAGTCTGGTATGAGACATCACCATAAAATTGTAATGCAGAACATGATGATTCATATAACCATGTACAGTGAGATTCTGTGTGTGTGTGTGTGTGTGTGGTGGAGGGGATACCTGTGATTTCCTGGCCATCTATTTGTAAAACAAAATAAAATTAAGGGCAATAGGGGTAAACTACAACTGCATTAACCATCATTTTTAACGTGCAACCTTGAGACTCATGCAGTTGATCATGAAGATTGATCATAAATGGTATTCAACAGTATCAATAAATTGACTCCATTTCTTCAGGTGATAAGACAGTAGCAACTATTCTGTATGAACTAACACTAAGATTCATATAACATATAGCAAAATGTACTTCGCACCTGCAGTTCAGTTGCTCGATGAAGTGTGGTACCCTTCAGTTCCAAAAGCTCGTTATCAGTAAACCAAAGTGGATTCCCAAATCTTGCAGGAAGCACATCAAGGTACCTGATAATTAAATCACTGAGATATCACCAACTATAAGACAGAAAAGTAAATGATCATTTAGAAAGAACGTTTATCAGAAACATAAATTAAGAAATGTCAAAGATACATACGGTTTCCATGAAGAATTTTCACGAAGCCGCTCAACCATGAGAAATAAATTCATCAAAAATCTATCATCTACTTCACCTTCTTCATACATTGCTCTACACTCTGGTCCATAAAGAGGATCTTGCAAAACTCTCATTGGAGTAATAGCTAAATTTAGGGGAACAACTAATAGAACCCCTGCACAAGTAAGAAAATGATTTAGTTCCCAGAGAAACTGAGAAGTTATGACAAAAGTTACCCTGAAGTACTCCTAACAAGTATGATTACAAAAGCAAGTGTGTTAGCTTCTCTTTTTCAATAAGTAACCATACTTCTAAAGATTGATGATCAGAAAACTTCTAAAGTCCTTTCAAGAGGAGGCGACTCTAGAGAAGTGTCTAACGTTTTCCAATGTTCCTTGCATAAGTAGCAACAAGAGAGGGAAATTTGATGGTGTTTGGTCTGGAAACTAGCTTGTATGTTAAATGTTAATACCAAGAAGTTTTAAGTTCAAAGAAATTTTTTAACTTTTTCGAGACTCTGTATTGCAAAAAAGTTCAAGAAAAGGCCAGGGGAAGGGAGACCTCCCCTCTGCAAAATTTCACGAAAATAGACTTGGCAGAGAGAACATCTGAGCTTTTATCAGTCAACTGTCGCTAATCTGGGCTGTTGGAAGGCTCATAGTTTCACAGCAAGAACAGGAGGCCCAAGAGCCTAGGACTGATGTGCTCATCACATAACCAGCGACTGATGTGCTATCTATCTATCATCATCATTACAGAGAACAAAGAGCCTAGGAAGCCTAGAAAATTGGCTATGTAGCAGCTACCAGCATCCAAGAGTCCTTATAAAAAGAATATTACTATTTCTTCCTACCTTCAAATTCACTCTCGCCCACCAAATTATTTAGAGACTATATACCAATTCCATTGAATTTAGTCACCAGAGCTACTCTGCAGGAACAATCACCAACCTCCACTGGAAAAACCAGATTTACTATTAATGCACCGTACCACCAACATCAAGTTTGATAGAAGTGATTATTATGAAAACGAACTACTATTTTTATTTTTATTTTTTTTCCTTAATCTTTCATAGACGCCTTTAGTTAGAATTATTTGTATGGCACATCTACGAAATTCAAATTCATTTCCAAAATAGGTCGTGTGTATAAAAAAAATAGATAAAAACTTTGAATGATAAACTCTCCACATAGAAATTCATGAGCTTCTAGCCCGATATTTATTTCTCAAATAATCAAACAACAGCGAAAGCCAAAGAAACTGCCAAGCAATTTGGCTTCATACTCAAACACTACCGCATAAATTTACCCGCATGAATACAATTCAATGTGGCAATAAAGAAGATCGAAATTTGGAATACCGTCAGAGGCATCGTTAGCAGAAAAAAGTCCACATCCTTTGCTTAAATCGCTATATTTGATCGTGCAACCTCGAAGTTCTGCTCCATTAACCTAAATTGAATCCCAGTAAATGAAAAGCCAAAGAACTCTAATTCATAACTCAGCTACACACGCATATGAACACCACTTGACTGAAAAATAAGATGCTACTGATTTCCGGAATCATGGAAACTGAAACCATTAAGCTGCTTAATTTTCTGACATCGTTTTCTTTCGATTACCTATTCAGGAACTGAGAATAAGTTCACCATTGTTACCTGTAACCATTGGAGGAAAAGTTCGAGCTTAGCTTCAATGGAGTTCGCCATTTTGTGATGACTGCCGGTGACTGTTGCGTCTTAGGCACACTAACACAACGGCGTTTTTGGAGGGTAATGGCCGAGCGGCATTCTACAAGGGCAAAATTGTGAAACGATTATAAAATTTATTATTTTTTATATTACTCTATTTTGAGACCATAAAACTGCCTCTGCCGTAGCGCGAAAATCAGCCCCGCCGTCACGCTGCCCCGGTGGGCTTCCTCGTCGCTCACACAAACAGTTCTTGATTTCTCTCCCTTTCTGTAAGTTTTCGGTTCCACTCGAAATTACTCCAATTCTCTCGGTTCGCAGTGGCCATTTGGTTCTGAAAATCCCGAATATCAATGTTAAATATTTGACGTTAATGGTTAATTGGAGTTCGTCTTCTTCTATAGCTATGGAGATTGAGTTTACTGTGATTCAATTCTATAAGTTTCCTTGTTTCAGATTTCGTGCATTTAGGTTGTGTTTATTCCTTTGATTTAATGCGTTGCAATAAGTTTTTTGTGTTGATGGCATTCAGTTTCTCTAATTCAAAATCTAGGGCTTAGCTTCGTTAATAGATTACACCTTTGAGTAATCACACCTTTGAGTAATCATTAGTTAGTAGTCAACCTAAACCTAGCTCAATTGGTTAAGTCATATGTTCTTGATCAAGAACTCAAACGGTTCATAAATCTAGCTCAATTGGTTAAGTCATATGCTCTCGATCAAGAACTCAAACGGTTCAATCCCCCATGTTTGACTGTTGTGTTGAATTCAAAATGGAAAAAGTAATAATCAGTATGTCTTGGGACAAGATCATATTGGGTTAAGTGTTAAGGGACCAAGAGACCAACGGTTGGAGGCTGCAAAATCAATGTATTCGTTCCTGTAAACCCAATGTATTTCCTAGTTTCTAATGTAACATATCATGTTTTCAGGATGTCTCCGGTGCGAATTCTGGTTATGTATAATGGCAATTGGATTTTTAGTGAGAATGGTTTTGAATTCAATGGTGACGAACTAAAAGGAATCATCGTCGATGAGAAGATTACGTATATCGATCTTTTGGACAAAGTCTATGTCGAGTTTTTCATTGGTGAGAATCTTGTAGACGACCGTGTTGTGCATCACTATCAAACGTAGAGAATCACTAGATCAAGGGGAGGAGGTACGTTATCCGGTTGCGTTCGATTCTGGAAGTGAAGTAATCAAACTTCTGGTTTTGTTCCTACTGCACAAAAGTCTGAAATTCCTCCCTTTCTTGCTCTTACTGAAATTGAAGAACAAAACACAACTGCCATAAGCTGTGGCCCTCAGGCAGACTTGAATTGTGATGATGAGATGCAAAATGTTGATCAACATCAACATGATGATTGTAATGATGATAGAGGACATGATAATGAGGTAGAAAACAAGCATATGCAAGACGATACGTACGGTTGTAGCGATGAGATTCATCCCCATACCTCGAATGATATGTATTTCGATAGTTTTACCATCCGAAATGGCAGAAAAGACGTCCAAGAATATGTAACATGTGATCCATTGAACTCGAGCATTCAACCGTGCTTATATTCTGAGCAGCTGAACACTGATGTACCAAAAAATTTAACTGTTGAGCAGTTGATGTCGGATGATACTATAGCAGTGGGTCAGACTTACCCAAGCAAGAAGGATGTACAGAGCAAGTTAAGTCTTATGGCCATAAGGGGAAATTTCAAGTTCAAGGTAAGGCGTTCGACAAGAGATTTATTGTTCATTTTATGTGTAGACAAAAGCTGTAAGTGGCGATTTCGTGCATCGAAGATGAACGATTCGGACTGCTTCTTGATAAGAAAGTTCCACATCGTCCATACTTGTTTGACAGAGAAAGTTCATTGCAACCATCATCAAGCCAGTAGTTGGGTTGTTGGTCAGCTGATTAAGTCCAAGTTTGAGGAAGGTGCATCTGATTATAGACCAAATGACATAATCAAGGATGTAGAGGAACAACTTGGAGTTACTATATCTTATGATAAAGCTTGGAGGACACGGGAAATTGCTTTTCGATACCTAAAGAGATCCCGGGATTGAGAGAGGCAGTCTCGAGGGAGGCCAAGGAAGGAAAAACCAGTATCGATTGACAAAGAGTCGTCTCTACGATTGTGTGGGACGTGTGGTGGTCGTGGCCACAATAGAAAAACTTGTAGGACTCTTCTTGTTTTGCAGTGAAGTGCTAGAGAACTGGGAGTTGATGAAAGAGTAACACCATGAATCCCAAACCAAAATTTATTTAGGATATGTCATGGGTAAGAGTTTATAATACTAAATAATAGTTTAGATGCACATTCGATTAATTTTTTAGGGATAAGACTCGATGATTTGTGTAGCATATTAAAGAACAAAACCTCAGTTCTTGTCTCAAAATACATATATAGTCAGCCTCAAGCCTCACTCGTGAGAAGATTCAGTCTTCACATCACAATACAAACTATACATTCAGCACCTTCTGAAACTCGTCGGTGATGTCGATGACTTCACTTTCATGTTCTTTTCTCTTCAATTCAGAAAGCTGTAAATTCAGTTCAACAATTTGCTTCTGAATTCTTTCTCCCCTGTCTGGTAATCTTGAGATAAGGACCTGATCATTCATTCACCCAAAGAAAATTTGAGCTGTTTGGATCAAATGAATTAAAACCAAAACGACGCCGGGAGGTGGCGAGATCTAGAGGTTTAATGGCTCGTTATGGACATTGGTAAATAGACTCTCTAGTAACTATGTCTTGTTTTGATTTTGTTGGATTGGATCTGTTTTTTGAGCTACCCCGGAAAAAATAAGGCATTGTTTGCTGGTTGTGTCAAGATTTTATTGTTTTGAACTGTCATTCAAAAGGGAAAGTTGCATAGAACCGTACCTTATTTTCTAGAGTTTGGGACAGCCGATTGATTCTCTCTTTGATTTCCCTTTCAGTTGGCTTGCTTGGACTGCTGCTTGCATTTGTAGCAAATCTATTCAACTTCACATCCTTTGGGTTAAAAGCAAACCTTGCCCTGGAAGCAACGTAAAGGATGTTATCTCACCATGTGACAATGTATTTCTTCGGTAACTGAAAAGTGTAACGTATGAACTCATACCCATTTGTATCAGGATCGGGTGAAGAACTTGATGTTGCTCTTTCACCAAAAGCAAACTCCTTATTCCTCCTACAACCATATTAACATACAACTGGTTAGTTTAAAAGGGTAAAGAACATTGCAAGGCTTATAATTATCTTTTGTTTTTGTTTTTTAAATAAGGACAAGACTTATGATGATCGAAACACCAAATATGAAATATAGCAGCCTCCTGCAAACAACACTTATTTAACATGTTTGATTACTTTTATTTCTAGACCCTGGTACATGGGAACTAAAAGTACTCAAATCCCTCCCTTCCAAAAAAGAATTAATATTATCGTCCGATCTCATCTCACACTTTTTTCCCATCATCCTGCGGTAAATTATGATTAAAATTTGCCAATTTTTTTTTTTATGTTTTCCCTGGCTAAATGCTTAGAAATAGAAGTGGAACGTAAAATAAAGCTACCTGAACGATGCCTCTTCTTCCTCCAATACGTGCACAGGTTCTGGAGCTGTCTTAGAGAAGAGCAAATTGTGGTGACTAACTCCCGCAATACCTTGTGTTTCCAGGAACTTTATGTGACATTTCAAAGAATCGTCCCTGTAGCCATGAACAACGAGTGAAAACGGGAAAAGTGGAAAGAAAAAAATGTTGACAACTGCAAAATGTCGGTTATGGTCTCCCGTTTAGCAGCCCCAAAGGACTTCAAAGACTAGTAAAACAGTAAGACAAATCAGGACGCTAATTATCAACCTAACTGCTAATACACTCATTTCTTCTCACGCAAATTCTCGACCAAATAGAAGTGTAAACATGTAGGGTATCGAAATCATATTTACCAAACCCCGTAGACTCTTAACAAATCATACTAATATAATCCACTAATGATCCTACTCAACTAGTACAGTCCAGTTGATAAAAGAGTTTTCATCTAAAATTCAAATCTCTCCAAAACGCAGAATGCTAAATATTGAGGTGTTTTCCACCTTGGTCAAATTTAGTATCACTTGAAACCTGTAGTCAGATGACAATATCAAAAATTTTAAATTATTGTATTGTAAACCATAGGCATAAAGTGTTAAATGTGAACATGCATCTGGATGCCTTATCATATGCTTTAGTGGAATCTATTATTTGAATCGTACATCGTAATTTGTCGATCATGTTCCTCATGCAATTGTTGTTGTGTGACAGATATATCGAACCCCTCTTTTGGAAGGCTAAAAAGCTCCCGAAGATCCTGAAAATTTTACAATGTCAACCACACAATCCAACAGGCAAAACAAATAGATTATTTACATGTATTACCTGTTGACTAAAGTACCGTATCTGTTCTTTGTGCTCTGTTGCGGTTTTAAACAGGCCCCCTTTATAAATCTACAAATACATTTTAGAAATCAAAACAAGTGATAGTATTCCGTTCAAATTAAAAATGGATTTTTTTTAAAAAATGTATAACGGTTATTTTCTCACAGAGGCGTCTATGAGCCTTCCCCAGCAGGAGCGCAAAACAAAATTACTGACAAATAAGGTCTATGGAGAAATCATGGGTATATGTATAGGGAAAAAGGTTTACCCACTTGGCCAGTAAACTAATCTACATCCACAGGTTTGTGTATGTCACATATATATTTAACATCTATGCTTAATAAGAGTTGTACATCTAACAAACATTACCTGTTTCCTGTAGATCTTTTCTTCAACAGTCCCACAGGTCATTAATCTGTACACTATAACATCTTTCTTTTGTCCAATTCGGTATGCTCGATCAACACTTTGGTTATCAGTACTACAAACAGATTGAGAACATCTAGTTAATTGCTGGTAGTGGCTTATTTCTTTAATTGATTCAATCAAAGATATACAGATAAACAGGAAAATAAACTTATGAAGAAATATCCATAACTATCTTTTCAGTCATTTTGTAGGAAACTAACTTTAATTAAAACATGTTTGTTACTGTTTAACCAATCAATGACAATTTTCTCATGTATAACCATAAAGAAATAAAATAAAATGAAACAATAATAGCAGAGAAAAAAAAGATGAAAAGATATAGAAATCCGCCTTAATTGAAAGAAGATATTTAGTCATGATATTCTTCAACAAATTTGAGCTGCAACGTTGATGCAAGCATGAGAAAGAAATAAACATATATATTTCAAGAACCTTGGATTCCAGGCAGGATCTACTACAATTACACGATCTGCTCTGGTAAGTGTAAGACCTAAACCACCAACTTGAGATGTCAAGAGAAAAATAGAAGGTCCTCTACCTTCTTGAAAATCCTAAGAAGGGGGAAAAAAGTTCATATCAAGACTAAGGTTATATGAATGTATCTTAGAGTCTTTCGGAAATTTACTTACATTTACAATCTTTACTCTGTCGGTGGCTTTTGTAGTACCGTCAATTCGCAAGAACTCATAATCATTGGATAATAGTGATTCCTACAGAGAAAAGAATACCTATATTAATTACTTCAACATTAACTTCTAAACATCTTGATTAGAAACGGTGGTACTCGTTGCAGATGCCAATTCAAGTTTCCATGAACTGGTGCATTTTTATTCAATTTCACACAACAAATACTCCCACGAACAAGTACATTCTATTAAAGATGTCCCTTTTAACTTTTAATTTTTTTTAATTATATCAACGAGAAGTTGTTTCTTATTAAAAAAAGAAATTTGGATGGATAAATTGCATGCCACTGTTCATATCAAAGTTGTTTAATAGCATATTTATCATCAATCATCCTGACATTTTGCACTATGAACCAATAACCCTATTTTGTAATGAAACAGTGTCATTTGAATACCAAACGTCAGCATAAGTCAGAGCCAACCTCAATAAGATTGAGCATCTTGCGAGTTTGAGAGAAGATTAGAACATTATGCCCCTTCGGGATCAAATTATCCTGCCAATAACAGAAAGGACGTTATATTGAATATACTAGCTTTTATGAAATTCAACAACGGATTCAATCAAACATCACTAACCAATAAAGACATTATGAAGGATATTTTGCAAGAGACATTGTCATTATACACTTCATAATCATCCCTATCAGCCACATTTGCTAAATGCATTGCCAGCTTCTCTGCTACACCAGCATCTTCTGGGCTTAGCACAGTTTCCATTCCTTCCAATAGATCTTCAGCTGCTCTTTTCGTCAAAAGAAGTGGATGATCGCATATTTTCTTAAGAATCTACACCATACCAAATGAATAATTAACTTACATATAACCTGTGGCACTCCCCCATTTGTGGCATGGGTGGATGATGATGCCATTTCAAGAAAGAAAAGATAGTGTTAGAACATAGATGAGGGCGGGGGGTATCACTTGATCTCAGCTTTATTAAATGGTGGATTAGTTTTTCTTTCAATTTTCTAATTCAAAAAAAAAATTGGGAAAAAAATTAGCGCAACTTGCATTGTGAATAGTAGGGCATAAAATTCCAAAAGAAGAGATGTAAAGGCATTGTATTTAATGAATGTTCTTAAATAAAAAAGCCATCGTTCATTAGTTCTAAGACAATCCACATGAAGCAAACAGCACTGTCAAGTGTCAACAGAAAAGCAGTAAATGATAGGTAAATTGCATAATAATAGAATTTTCTTAGATATTTAATTGTTCCAACAGCGCAAACACTGTGCTTCAGAATAAGAGAAGTACCGTAAGAGCAGCCAATGGTGAGCCATCAAATGCTGAAAGTACCAATTCACTTTTCAAAAAAGCTTCATAAAGTTTTCGCTGCATCAATTAATTTGGGAATGCATTATTATTATACTTTGAATGATGTGATCAAGAAGAAAATTGATAAATAATTGATCGAACCTGACAACTAGTCAATTTGAGCCAAACAATAATGTCATTCTTTTTAGAGAGTTTGGTAGCAGCTTGATTATTATCCTCGTTAAACACTTCACTCTTCATACGACGCAAAAAGTAGGGTTGGATACGTTCCCGTAACTCCTGTAAAAAGGTACCAAATAACCATTTTTGAAAAAGAAGGTTGGAAAAAATGCACTATATATGTATATACATATATACACTGACCATGATAGGAGGATGCAGCTCCATTAATATACTTACAATGCTACAGATAGCTAGTAGACAGTGTTTATTCATAATGAACATAAGATGGAAATTATTTCATTCATTGATAAACATTACAAAAACCGAAGATAATGAATTCTCCCAACGCCAAAGAGTTAGTTTCTTTTTTTTTTTTTTTTT
>NW_019268557.1:1901309-1910244 GCF_002738365.1 Cucurbita moschata | reverse complement strand
AAAAAAAAAAAAAAAAAAAAAGATTTCCAGTTAGCATGAATCAGAAAGGGGTAAATCAGAAAAAGAACAGACAAAACTGGCCATCGAAAAGAACCTCCTGAACCTGCTGTTAGAATTTTCAAACCAAAATTACCAAAATATAGCACCAACCAACAAAAATCATAATCTACCGTGATTACTAGTCACCAAATTATCACGTATTGTACACCAAGGTCCAGGATGCAGCAACAAAAGGAATCTTAGGAAAAAAACAGAGGGAGAGAGAACTGGTACTTTCCCTTTTCACAAAGCACTGTCGTTTTCTTCCAGCTCACACGCAACAAGAGAAAAAATCCAATGTTTTTTTTCCCTTTCTACTATTATAATAAATAAATCTTAATTCCCAAAATTGTGCTAAACTGGCAGGCGACAACAAAAAGGTTAAAGGTCCATAAACAAGCAATAAGCATTACCTTTGCAGCCATTGAACCAACACGCTTATCTCTTTCAGAAGCCTTTTTGTCATTTCCACGAAGAATTGCACACTCATAGTACTCTTTAAACCTGAGCAAGTCCAAATTTCATACCAACAATACATGAATAAAACTTTGAACAAGTAACATGAAGAAGACAAAAAGATATCTAAAAGACAAAACAACCAATAATAAAACAAGGATGCATACCATTTCTTGTCACCCAATAGGTCAGGACAGCAAAAATTAAACAGGGCCCACAGTTCCTAGTAGAGAGAGAAAGAGAACGCAAATTAAATATGTATGGGATCAAGCTAAAAATACACCTCCCATGGAGTATTTATGTTTGAAAGCGGATAAAAGACATAAGGGAAATGACATTATATTAGCTGGTAGAACTGGTAATGTGATACCTTCAAATTGTTTTGCAATGGTGTGCCACTTATAATTATGCGATGAGCACTAGGAATTTCAAGCAAACTTTTGGCTCTTTGAGTGCTAGGATTCTTTATAAGATGACCCTGGATTATAAATGGGTTGATCAATCACACCAATATATATAACGAATAGAAAGTCTACATTGATTTATAGTAAACAAGTTATTTATGACTGTGGAAATATCCACTGCATTCAGGTAATGGCATGTCGATTGAAATGAGTACCAACCTTCAATGTATTTCAAAAAATTCAAAGCTAAAAACCACAGAACCAGTTGTTGAATCTCGGAAATTTTGACTTCTAATAAAAGAATCTAAGTTTGGTATAGAAGTTTGAATCTAACCAACTAAAACTTTGATCTGTAGGGTGGAATATAGTATAGTTTGTTTATTATATGGAACAATCAGTACAAATAAAATAAGTGTATCAGCTAAGTATTAAAAAGATATATATATATATATATATGAACAAATTCATAACTAGTAAATTACAAGTATATAAATAATGACCTCATCAAGGATCATATAATCCCATGTTGTTCCATCCTCAGTTTCTTCATCATCAAAGAAGCTGTTTCCTTGTAAAGACTTTGAATTATTTCTCACAATATCATAAGTCGTCAGAAGAACACCTTTATCCTGTTGCGGACACAAGTAATAAAGACAAAACAGAACTTTAAATTATACGCAGCAATTAAAATACTAATTGAAGGTATCCGATAATTTCGGTTAATCCCAACATAGGTAAAATTTGATTAATATCACTGTGCAACAAATTTCTACGAAGAATAATGCAATCTAATATTTAGAATTGTCTTTGCTTCTTCTAGTCAATGGTTACAGGCTTAGTTTAATCACAAAACTTGGATATATCTAACCTGGAGAATATAATTAAGCTCATACTGTCGAAGTTTAGCCGACGTCCCATAGTATCTGTACAGGAATTGGAAAGCTCAGCAGCTGCATTCAGTTCTATAACAGAAGTAAAAATATATATTTAAAATGATCCAGGCAATAAAGGGTTACTCTCTCGTCTTCTCAGAAAGACCCACAACAGCTAACTCCTTAATCCAATGGGGCAGGAGAGTTTTAGGAGCCACAACCAAGACCCTCTTAATTAAACGCGAATAAAAAAGTCCAGCTAGAAAGCCACAAATCTGAGAAGAAAGGGACAAAATATTGTATTTAGACACATCCAAGCAAACAAACAGATTGAGAGAGAACAGTTCTTTCTGTTATTACCTGCATTGTTTTACCTAGACCCATGTCATCCCCCAGGATTCCACCATTACCCCGACAATGTAGAGACCACAGCCAACGCAGCCCTTCACGCTGATGTGGATACAGCATCTTTGCAATTCTACCTTGCAATTTGAAAGCAGACTTGTGACCAGTGGAGGTTTTTCCCTCCAATATAAAATCCTCAGCAGATTTATCAAACATGTCAACCCCATCAGAATCATCACTCTTCTTTTCATATTTGTCATGTTGCCTTCTCACTCCATTAAAATTCCTTGTTTCACGATTCAGAACTACGCAATCATCCTCAAGGTCTACCTCTCCTTCGTCTATCAACGCAGGAGTTTTTCCTAGGGAATTATATGACCTTTGGACATCCTGATGCGTGTATTTATCTCGTCCTTCGTGATGTTTATTGTTTCCATATTCTAGATTTAGAAGTTGTTCACTCCCTGTACTGCACGTATCAACTTCATGAGTTCCCTTGTAAAACACATCGACCTTCACCTTATTTGGGGGAATTTCTACTCCATACTCACCACTCAAACCGTCGTTCAGAGTCTTAACAACATTCTCAACTTTTGCATTTTCACCTAACAAGGAATTAGATGGGTTGGTGGAGAACTTCAGACTATCAACCTCACGTTCATCGGCTTCACTTGCTTCCTCGATCCCTTTTCCACAATAAGAAGCAGATAAGTTTTCAAGAGAATCAAATTTTCTTGGTTTTTCACGCTTTTTCTCGACAGACAAAAGCTCGAGCTTCGTGCTCAAGTCATTCAGAATATCCCTGATATCACTTCCCTTGTTATCGCGATGATCCAAGGGCGGTGGAGGTGGGGGAGAAGGAGAATCAAAATCTGTAATACCAGAAAAATTGGGTTCACTGAAATCAAACCCCACTGGATTATCCACATAACCATCTTCTCGGGACGAAAGTTTGCACAGACGGCGTCGGCCACCAATCTTAATCTTCCTCGGCTGTTCGTCCACTAAAAATTACGGATGAAAAAAAAAAACAAAAATAACATCACCGACAGGAAAAGATATTACCAATAAATTTTATGGTTATGGAACTGCAGGAAGAAACTGAAATCCGTACCATTAACACCTGAAGACTGCGGAACACTATTATCATGAAGTTCGTCAACATTAGTCGATACTTCACTGAGGCGACATTGATTCTCAAGTTCGATTCTCGAGGGCTTTTCATCTTCGTCTCCTGCCCTCTGATCTGCACACACACAAATAAACTCGCCAGCGATTACTACAGAGCTACGAAATTGGAGAACCAAGAAAAAAAGCGGAGTGCGCAAAAGGAAGGAAGTGAGTGTACTGTACTGTACCACGAGCGGTTGCCAGAGAGGGTTTGGGTGGAGCAGAAAGATCCTGAAGGAGGCGGTAGTGACGATCGTTCAAGCTGAGAGGTTTCTTCCTACTGGTCGTGGAATCGGCCATGCCTGAGTCGAACTGGATTAGCGTTTCTTCTGCCGGAGAGATTCTGGACAACGGCGGAACAAATCCGACAGAGGGTTTTGGAAATGGAGTTCGGTTCTGTTGGTCTTGCGTTTGAATACTACATGCGATGGATTTCGATACCTTTCCCGCTTCCCTGCAAGAAATTCGAACAATTTATATGAGATTTTTCACTCTCTTTTTCCTTTTTTAAATCTTTTTAACGTAGGGTTTCGTTATTATTTTTTTTTTTTACTTTTAAAATATTTATTTTAATCCATATACTTTTAAATAATTACTATTTTAATTTTTATTTACAAAATTTTAACATAAAATTAAAAAACGATGAAAAAAATTTAGTACGAAAATAGGTGGTTAATTATTTTCAAATAATCTATTACAAGTTTTATTTATATTTATTTTTTAAATATTTCTAATCCATTATATGATTTTAAATATTTTTAATCCATCGTTTTAAATTAGTATTTTGTCTATTTTCGAAACATATATTTACTTATTAAAAATTAATTTTGATAGTATAAAATTGTGAAATAAAATATTAAATTAATGTTATGACAAATATCCACAAAAGTTTGGGATTTGTGTTTTTTTTTTTAATATAGTAGTTAATTAAAAAAGGGTGGAAATTAATTTTATATATAAATCAATTAATAATTTTTTACGGGAAAAAAAGATTTAAATTAAATAAAAGAAAGTAGATTTTTACCTAAAATCGTTGGGAAGAAATAGAATTAATTCCCTCTATCAGTCATCGCCGCCGCTTCGGTCCTTCGCGCGAGAAACGGTCTGAAAGAGTGCAAGAAATGGAGTCACCCAGCAAATCAGAGACCACTTGCGGAGACCTGAGGATTGAAGAAGAAAATGATGATGATCCGCCATTGTTGAGCTCTCATGCCCTAGCTGCACTCAAGGAGTTCCTTGACGAGCAAGCCCAAACTCAGCCCGATGTTCACTTGGAAAGCGGAGTTTCCGAAGACTCAGAAGTCACTTTAGTGACGGAGGATTGGAGGCTGAGTCAGTTCTGGTACGACCGCGACACGGCGGAGACGGTGACTAATGAGGTTCTTACGCTGTGCCAGAACTTCGAATCTCCTCGAGTCGCCTGTATTGCTTGTCCGACTCTCTATACCTATCTGAAGGTAATTGGATCGTCGTTTTCTTTTCATCACATTTCGAAACCAGAATTTGTTCTTAATTTTCTGTTCTTGGAGATTCTGCTTTAATTTTCTCAGTATAGGTTGAAATTTCAAGTGTTGGATAAATATACATACCTTCGATCATACCGATGATCAGAATGAGTTTTGTTTTGGATTGGAAACCCTATCCTTCTCTTCCAGAACTAACCAGCTGCTCTGGTTGTAATATATATTGACTGTCTGATCTTCATTTCTCAGAAACTCGGACCGCATGTATCTGCACAACTTCTTGAGTATGACGAACGCTTTTCCCAACATGGTAGTGAATTCACATTTTACGATTATAATGAACCAGAAGAGTTACCGATGGAATTGAAGCATGATTTTCAGATTGTGATAGCAGATCCTCCTTACCTGGTGAGAGATAATATCTATAGCTTACACGTTTATGATTAACTTTTTTTTTTCACAATTTTGGATACTTTGTTTGTGAAATCAACCTTCTTTGTATGAGCTTACTGTCTCATATAAAGAAGTCTGAAATCTGAAATCTGAACTCTGAACTTTGGTGGATTACCAAAGAAATTAGGGCTGGCAAGTTCCTGCCTCTGGCTCTCTCATAACTCGGTAAAGAGACCGTGATGCGTCTCCCTGGTCCATAATCTGGATAAAATATGGATAGGCATGTCTTATCATCCAAAAGGATGTAGAAAGAGCAGGGTCGATCCCGCGTCTCATAGAGAGGAGGAATAACAGGGATGATGAGGGATAACGAACTCTACATCTTACAGGAATGGAGTCATTCCACATTACTCCTGATTTTTCATAGCTTGATTTAAGAGAAAATGGGGAGTTGGGTGAAGAAAAGACTGTTGGAACCGATTTTAGTGCTTGGGATTATATGTGTGTGTGTGTGTGTGTGAAACAATGGTTTTCTATCAAGCTATGAATAATTTGTGCTCCCTCCTCCCTCCTTGTTCGTTCTTGCAGAGCAAAGAATGTCTGGAGAAAGTCACCCGTTCAATTTCTTTCCTGGCACAGAATCGTGAATCTTACCTCCTACTACTAACAGGTATAGTGATGATGAATAACCTTCCTGCCAAGCAATTTGCTTTTTTTACTGTAAATAGATGTTCTATCAGTTGCCTGATTACCAAGATTTCTAAGATACTGATTAGATTCTTGGATTTAATTCTGTTGTTTTGCTTCTGACAAAACATTGTGTAAAAACGAAATGCAGGAGAAGTGCAAGCAGAAAGAGCAGCTGAGCTAATGGGTTTTCATCCTTGTGGTTTTAGGCCACACCACTCTAGCAAGCTTGGAAACGAGTTCCGACTGTTCACAAACTACGATCCAGGGTCGAGATTAGGAGGTTGGGAGAAATAGGTTTAGGATCGCAAATTTTCAACATGAATAGAAATCTCCCTGTATCCCCCTTGAACCTCATTATCAAGTCATATTGTTGGTTCAAGCCTACAACGGAAGAAGGATTTGGTGAGAACTCTGAGTGAACTTCTGAAATGGATCGATGCAGAAGCCAAAATGTAGTAGAAAAAAATGCTACTTTTGGAGCATTATTATGCAAAAGTAGCGAGGAAACCAAACACTTCGTAGTATTTATCATTGATGTATTTGGGAGCTTCATGATCGCAATTTGGAGTATTTGTTTGAACAGATAATGGAATTAATGTGTCTATTTGTGTACAGTTGAGTTCATAACGTGACGTGAGTACGTGAGTACGAGTTGATCGATCACGAATAGCTATATTAAAATTCTTATTAGAAAAGAAAAGTCTTGCCTGAAGGGCATGTGTCTGCCCCAAGTCTTTTTGTATGTCACAAATAGAATTCCTCCACGAGATCCTTGGCATTGCTCTTCAAGAAAAAAAAGCTTTCACTGTATAGTCAAATAAGAACAAAGGGGAAGAAAAAAAAAACTGGTTAATTCAACATAGCTCCTAGAAGCCAAATCTTTTCATTCAACAAACACCTCATTACTGTATGATAGGAATGCTGCTAACGAGTACATCTATCTCTATTGATCACTCTATTAGCTCGGTATTACCTTCGAACTCCTAGCCCCATACCTGTGTGTATCTACCAATGAACAGTCTTCTAGTAGACAGATTAAAGATGCACCCCAAATCAGCCCCATTATCATGCTGATTATATGGTGATCTTGTTCTATAAAAACCCATCACGTTTGAGAAATCATGTGCTTTCTATCTTCACTATCCAAGAGCTGGAGATTTACAAAGTTCTCTGCCTATTGAAGAAGAAATCCTGATGCAAGGGCAAGAGATAGGCCCTCAACCACACACTCTTTCGGCCATCAATCCTTTTAGGATTCAATAGACACATTTAGAATTAATATATACACAACCAACAACTCAACAATTCAAGGATGGAACTGCATACCCTGGCAAGGAGAAGCTGAAGGGCGGGTCTAATATCATTGATTAAATCTCATACACCGGCTCAAAAGTTTCAGAACTGTAAGGTTGACAGACACACTCAATTGCATGTATCAGTTTTCTACGCGGCCCCACCGCATTGGCGCCCATATCTTTCAGCTTTTTCATGGTTAGATTTACCAGGTGAAATTTACTGATACTTCTTCTCTGGAAAATACCCACAAATTGGTTCAGTCCTAGTGATTCCAACCATCTACTTAAACCACCAGCTTTCTGCAGCTTCCTCTCCAGATTAAGTGCTCTAAGTCTCTGATTTAACAATGTGCTTCCAGTGAGAAAGCCCCCAGGGCAATGTAAATGTGTAGGCTGCTTCATAGATTTCGCACTGTTCAATAATCCTGAAACCTTACAAGGCCTTGAATTGCAAGCTTCATCTGGGTTTGGGGTGACAGCTTGCTTCAGTGGCTCTTTCACTGTCGAATTACAGTGAGCGGCAACAGATTGCTTAACATTTTTAGAAGTTGATGGCAGTTGAACAGCAGGTGCTTCTAGACATGTCTCTTCAAGAGCTCCTGCTTGGCAATTTGATACCTTTTGGGTAATTGGCTGCAGCTGACTTTGTCCAGCATTGGGAGATGAGGATTTTGTTACTATTGAAGTGGGAGGCACTAGGATTGTGACTTTCTGCTTCTTTACCACCACCCAACTATCATCTCCGTGCAAATCCAAATCAATATCAGAGTTTGAAGAGCCAGAAAGATGAATAGGATTACTATTCTGTCTTTGCTTTGTTTTCACCATCAGATTCAACCTGATTGTTTTAGACAATAAGCAGCTGAAGTTGTTGATCCAAAGTAATGGTATAACTATGCAGAAGGCATGCCAGAGTTTATATCATATGTAGCTACTTCTCAGTTCATCTACACACAATATTGTCCTGCAATCAGCAAAAATGAAGATTTTGCATCAATAGACAACAAGATACATTTCCAGTCCCCGATGAGGGCATCAAGAAGAATTTCCAATTAAAAAGTTACGGCCAACACCCAAATTCCGTGCTCAAATGCTTAACCTTCCACAGTGTTGGTTCAAGTAAAAGCATAACTAAACGCAAACACATATCCAGTACGAACAACTAGATCGATGGAAGTTTATCTCTATCTGGTCTCACGACACGCTAGATAATTAAGGTTTTTGGTTTAGATGTGAAACAATTGAGTCAAAATCCATTTGGGATCCCGACCAGTTCCTCACCCCTTCAGCCTTCCCGACTATAATTTTGTACGCTTTTTCCACTCATAGCGTTCTCTTTAAGAGTTTGGCAATCCGAATGAACTTCGAAGTTTCAATCCTGTTAGGGCTCACAAAACATCCAAAATTCATTTTCGCGCCGACGCCTTCACAACGACCTATGCTCCCAAGTGTTTCGTGAGGTAATATTAAACTCCATAGACATACAGCGATAGCGTTTATCTAAGAACTAATTTCTGTAGAGAAGACCACAACTGACACCAAAAAATCAATTAAAATGATACAGTCTCTAATCACAGAAAAGAAAATTGCCCGCGCAAAAAACTCGAAACTGATTTCGGACCTAAAGATTCTGAAGTAACACTACGTGACGGGTGCACTTGTTTGAATTCTCTATTTAAGCTCATAGTCATAATTTTCAACTTCATCTCGACATCTCAGACTCAAACAATTTCGACAAAATCAGAAGCAAAAAAAAAAAAAAAAAAAAAAAAAAAAAAAAAAAAAAAAAAAAAAAAAAAAAAAAAAAA
>NW_019268557.1:1887177-1900406 GCF_002738365.1 Cucurbita moschata | reverse complement strand
AAAAAAAAAAAAAAAAAAAAAAAAAAAAAAAAAAAGAACGATAGTGGAAGCATACCATCAATCAGATCCAATCGAGAGAAAACGAAGATCTCCACGTTGCAATACAGAAGTCAGATCATAATCGTATAGAAGGAGCAAGGATCGTATAGTGAATCTGTCAAAGGAGACGAAAGATCATTAGATGTGAGAAAGAGAAGACGGATGAGTCTTCTACTCTCCACGTTCGTTCTCCACTTCTCGATTTCTGTTTTTCTTTACAAATTTTTCCTCCTTCCTCCTTTTATGGACAATTTTTTTTCTATTTTTCAAACCAAAATATTAATTATTTTCCTTCAAAATTAAGATAATAAAAGTATATGAGTAAGAGAAGTTGATCAAGTGGATTTGTAACCTCAAGAAAAGGATGGACTATAAGGACTCGGCACAAGGTCCTAGTCTCGAATCCGTCAGTCGTTAGTGTACTACTCGAGCTGTTCTTGCAGTTAGACCGAGTTGTTGCATCACACTAGGAGATGGGCTCGCAGCACACGACTTTTGGCGTGTTTCGACATATACGTGCTCCTAGCACCGACATGTGGGCTCCCATTCTACTTGTCTTGAACCACAGACCACAAACAAAGAGACTTCCTAATTCATCATGCACCCAACGAGGAGTGCTCATTGGAAGGGACTAACAAAACTCTCGTGTATAATTCACATAAAAAAAATAATTAAATTTTATAATTTAACCTTTTAAATTAGTTAAATTACAGATTAATTGTTTCTTAAACTTTAAAGAAATTAGAATAAATGAGTATTAAACTTTAATTTTTTTTTATCCGGTAGATATTTATAACAATTGTAAAATTTATAAATTTATTAACTTTTATATCTAATAAATTATAAAATATTTAATTTCTTATTATTTTTTTTAATTTTAGAAAGAAATCGAATAAAAAGTTTTAAGAAATTATTATATATTTATTGTTCTTGTTTCCCGATTAACACAAAAATGTTATTCTCGCAGCAGTTCTTCTGTTCGGTGTAAGCTCTGAACTGAAGTTCTCATTTTCGTTCGTCTTCATCTCTTTCGTCAGTCAATCCATTTCTCCATATGCTTCTCTATTAGCATGTTTCTTTGAAATACAACTGCGGTTATCATTAGGGTTTTGATCTTCGATTCATCATTCCAAGAGACGGACCGGAAGAGTTCGTCCACCTCCCATCGTTTCTCCCTGGCTTGCTGTTTGCGCAATAATCTCCATCTATCTGTTCTTCGGCTGCTAAATCCCTCTGGAAATTGAGATTTTAAACCAGAGATATGGAATCAGCGGAGGGGCTTAATCACTTCAAAGTTGGGCTTCTTCCAACAGTGTTCTATATTCCCGACTTCATAAGCGACGAAGACGAGACTATGATTCTGGATAATGTACCAATTTTTACCATTGCTTTTCGTTCTTTGTCCTTTTTTTCGCCCTGTAATTGTTCGCTAAGCTAGGTAAGTTTCATTTGTAGATTTATAAAGCGCCTGCGTCAAAATGGAAATCCTTGAAGAACAGGAGGCTGCAAAATTGGGGTTTGTTGAATAGCGATCTCATGTATTTTTTGCTAATTTTTCGAAGTTCTGAATCTTTGAAAGATCTGTAAGATTGCTTTCCTTAACCATTGATTTCTTGCAGGTGGCGTTGTGCATGAAAAAGGTCTTCTTCCTCAAGAATGTAAGTAAAGAAAGAACTATATTTAAATGTTCTTAGTTAAGCTTAAACTTGATTGCCATATATCAGCTAAAATTAATGCATGGAGATAGACTTCTTATTGACTTGATTACAGAATTCTAGCATGCTCTATTCATAATAACTTTCTATATTCAAGGTAATAGTACATTTTGTTCCCTGTTCTGTGCAATTTTTTCTTGAACGTTTAAAAATTGAAGACAACCAATGGGAGAAATTTGGTTCATGAGAAATTAACTTCAAATTGGAAGTATAAGGCAACTTATAGGATAGGTGAACACAATGTGGAGGTTTGGAATGCAGCAAATTTCATTTTTGTCTTTCTGTTGGCTGTACTACCAAATTTAACTTTTGCTTTTGATTACGTTGGGGAATTAATACTTTTGGTTAGACTAGTTTAATTCAACCGCCTCGTGGGAATGATAGAAAACAGCTGGAAAGACTTATACTGTGAGATTCCATATTGGTTGGAGACGGGAATGACCATTCCTTATAAGGGTGTGGAAACCTCTTCTTAGTAGATGCGTTTTAAAATCGTGAGTCCGACGACGATACGTAACAGGTTAAAACGGACAATATTTGCTAGCAGTGGGTTTGAGTTTTTACAAATGGTATCAGAGCCAAACACCGAGCGGTGTGTCGACGAGGACGTTAGGCCCCTAAGAGGGGTGGATTGTGAGATCCCATATCGGTTGGAGACGGGAACGAACCATTCCTTATAAGGGTGTAGGAACCTTTCCCTAGCAGACGCATTTTAAAACCGATGGCGATACGTAACGAGCGAAAGTAGACAATATCTAATAACGGTGGGCTTGGGCTGTTACATATACTGCCATCAAGCTTGCAATTGGATATTAGTGCGGGTTTATGAACTTACTTGAAGAGAATCTGTTCTATAGATTTTATAATGGTGTCCTTTGAGCTCTAAAGTTTTGATATTAGCACGGTTTTCTTACTCATCTACGTTGGGTAGTCCATATTTTCATGTCCCTTACGCAAAAACTTGGATATTTCACATTCTTCTACAACGATTGCTTAAGTAGGACAAACAAGCATCCATATCATTTATCATAGTACACCACTTGACCCTATGCAGGTTGCCAAAATTTGTTTCCATCAAGCCATTTATTCTTGTATAATTTGTTTCCATCAAGCCATTTATTCTTTGTATAATTTGTTTCCATCAAGCCATTTATTCTTGTATAATTTGTTTCTGTTTTCTGCTGTGCCTAATTCTCCTCTATGGTTGGCACTCATCTTGATTTACAGCTTTACATATATGTTCCTTTCTCTAAGAGATTTGCCTCTCTGGATGTTAGGTGAAAAAATTGGACGAATTCAATCAGTTAAATTAACAAATCTCTGTCTTTTGATGTTCTGCAGTGCCTATATGGCTGACGAATATCACCAAGAAGATCTATCAAGAAACAAATCTATACCCTGCACCCATAAACCATGTTCTTATCAACGAATACCGTCCTAATCAAGGCATAATGGTACGAGCTGACGTTTGCCCATTCTTAGCGCAGTTCTTGTTTGAATTATAATTATGTTCTTGCCAAGATCCTCATCATAGAACTAATCTAGTGCTGTACTTTACCAATTAGCAACATCTTAGAAACAGTTTTTGGTTCTTGTGTAGCCACACCAAGATGGGCCTGCGTACTTTCCGGTAGTAACAATTCTGTCTCTCGGTTCTCCTGTCGTTATGGACTTCACTCCCCATTTGAGGTTGAAATCATGTCCAGACCAGTTGACAGAAAGCTTCGACGACAAGGATTCTAATGGAGCTTCTGATGTCGAGACTCACCGCCCTTTCTCTATCCTTCTAATGCCTCGTAGTTTGCTCGTTTTTAAGGATGAAGCTTATTCGGGTAAATCTTGCTATTGATTTTGTCTTTTAACCATCCCTGCTTACTTGATTTTATCTTCTAATGCCTCGTAGGTTACTTGCATGGCATCAGTGACAATAGTCTTCAATGTTATGAACAGGTATGATAACGACTAAATGTAGCTTTTGCAGGATCTAATTGATTCTTGATATTGATTTCATCATTGCAAGTTTGTTTTTCATTTCTTTGCTTTCTCAGGCAGTGAACAAAATTGAAGTTCGTAACTGTCTATTAGAAACTGAAAATCCAACCGTTGAAGTGAACTGCAATCATAGTTCTTTCGAGAGAACGAATAATCGGCTTTCGTTGACATGTCGACTCGTACCAAAGGTTCACAAGCATTTGTTCAGGCGTTGAACGGCTCTTGAAGAAACTTTTGGTTTGTACAATATCACAAGTTCTAAATTGGCTATCCTAGGTTCGTTAACCATTGGTTTATGATTTTATAGTTTAATAATATGAGGTAAAGGATTCAAATTTTTAATTTCTTAGTCGTTGGTATGTATTTATAAGTTGAGTTATAACGGTTGAAAATTACCACGCAAAATTGACGGTCAAAATTATCGTCACCATTACCTCTACCTAAACTTGGACTAGTTAAATAAAGGCTTTAAGTGAAATTTAAAACGTTATAATTTAAAAATTGTGACATCAATGGTGATACAATATCTATTATTGGTTGGTTCAAGGTATAATTTTTTTACAACTGTCTAACATTATAATTTATTTTTATTTGATAATATTTCTTTTTCTTTCATCATATACATAATATCATTTATTTATAATTAATAAAGGGAAGATTTTGAGTTAAAAATAACAACACGATCACTTTTATTTTTCAATTTATAATTTACAATTTCATCTATATTTTTATTATATTTTCTTATCCACACAATACCATATATTTTAAACTAATAGAGAAGAGAGTTAAAAATAACAAGGTAAAAATATGTTTGAGATAATTTTTTTTCATCAAATATTTTGACAATATCAATTTTATTTTTATTTTCTCATCTACATAATACCATTTATTTTCGACTAGAGACTTTAAAGTAACAATATTAGAAAGATATTTCAACCTGATTTTATCACAAGATTTTGTGAAAAAAAAAACGAAAAACAAAAAGAAACTTGACACATGGCTCTATAAGGTCGGGCACGTGGCACGCTGCAAAAGCTCAATTAACACCTCTGCTCTATAAACTAAGGGTCGAGTGTAGTAGGTTTTCACTTTGTGTATTCAGAGGGAAAAAAAATGTAATGAATGAAAGGAAGGGGAAAGAGAAATGGAGGAAGCAGTGCAGGAAAAGAAGTCAAGAAAGAAAAGAGAAGAGTGGAAGAAAAAGAAGAGAAGAGAAGAATAAATGGAAAAAGATCGATAAAGCAAAAGAAAGAAGATGAGAAGAGGTAGAAAAGAGAGAGACAGAGAAGCCAGAAGAATATGTGAAAGAAAGAAAGAAAGAAAGAAAGAAAGAAAGAAAGAGAACATGAAAAGGAAAAGGAAAAACGAGTTCCATAAGAAATGGCCTCTTCAATTTGAAAAAGAAAAAGAAACGCCTTCAAATTCACTACGGTTAACCAATGAATTTCATAATACAAAATTAAATACTTAGACATAATCTAAGAGTGAAATACGTCATCGATCAACATGTTATAAGTTCTTGAACTCAAAAGGAATGACATGACATCAAAGATTCAATATCCATTAAACATGTCCTCTCAAACTAATTATATTAATTTTAGTGATATATATCCTCACTAAATTTTAGAGCACAAAACTCAAATTTATTAACTAAACTTGTAATTAACAAAAAGAACAGAAACAAGAATCACTTCGTAATGAAGTTACTAAATTCAAAATTGACGGATGAAATTCAGGAAACCAATCCACATCATAAAAAGAGAGAGAGAGATGGAAACATTACATGGCGAGCACAAACATCCGGAAGAAAATAATCTTTCAATATTTTGAATCTACTTCATCTTTCGCAAACAAACATTAATATGTTCAAGGACCTGCAGCACTCATAAGATCAAAAGAAAAAAAGAAAAAGAAAAAAAGAAAAAGAAAAAAGAAGAGAAATGAAGAGAGAACATAACAATGCTCGAGTCACCAGATCTCTGCTTCTTCCTCAAATCGGAACTTCTATTACACACAGAATTCAACTTCCATTGAAATCGATCTACCTTCTGTAATCGAAACTTGAAATTTCTAGGTTTCAGGAAGTGAAATAGAAAACCGGATGGAGGATAAGGTGGAGTAGCATGATGCAAGTGAAAGAGAAAGAGAGGAAAAACAATCCGTACACAATTTGTAAAGCCATAGTCGAGAAATTACGCAGATCGGAGCCTCTGGTTCGATGATCGCAGATCTCCGATTCAGAGAGAAAGCGGATAACCCAATTTTGCCGGAAGGATTTGGGATATTTTGAATTGTTTATATTATTATAGCAATCGCCAAGCCGAACGTGGCAAACCCCAAACAGTGACTTTGCCACGTGGCCACAGAACGGAATTCATTCCGCTAATATAATAATTTCTAATGGTTATTAATTTTATCTTACAAAATTTACCTTTTTAATAACATAAAATATGTACGATAATAAATAGAATAAAATATGTACAATAAAAAAGTCATAAATATAATTATAAACCAAAAAATAAAACAACTACTATAATTATTATCACTAGTATTTATTAACTATCACTTATTTTTAATCATAAATTATAAATTTAACTAAATTTATAAATTAATTTTATTTTCTTAATTCTTGAAGTTTCTATTTAATAACTATTTTATTTTTTATTTTTAAAAATAAGATCTTAAAATTTTAATTTTATTATTTATTTATTTATTTATTTTTTAATATATTTCAGCATCGAATTAATCAGAATCAGGATTTCATAAATGGATAAAAGAAAAATTAAAAAAAGAAAAAAAGAAGAGTAAAATAAATACAAGAAATATGTTTGACCTTGAAGAAGGTTGAGATTGGAGTTTCGTTGCGGCGATCGAATGCGATGGAATCAATCTGTTGAAGAAAAAGTACGGCGAAAACGACGTCGATTCATCCACATCCATCCAGATCGTCTGCTTCAATCCCGTCGACTGGCCAATGGAACTTGCTCTGCCAGAGGAGTCGACAACGGCGTCGGAATCGGCGAGGTCCGGCAAACCGGACAGGTCGGGTGAAGCCTCAGCCACGGATCGATGCACTTGAGGTGAAAGAGATGGCCGCAATCAGGCAAAGCCCTAAGAACATTCGAGTTCTTGTAATCGGCCAAACAGATTGAACAGCAAGAGGCAGAGGAATCATTCTTCAGAAGCTTCGCCTCCGAATACAGCAATTTCGGATAACTCTTAATCGTTTCCTGATCGAGTCCGACATCGACGACTGCGGCGGCTTCTCCCTCCGCCTGCGGCGGCGAGCGATTGCTGTTTCTCTCGACCACGGACGTCGACGATAAGCCGTTTCTGGTGCAGTAATAGGAAGCTAAGAGGATCGTAGTGATGAGAATCAAAAGCCCTAACGAGACGCCGATTCCGTAGCCGAAACCGCCGATGTTGTTTGAGGACAGAAATCCGCCGCTGTCCGCCGTGCCGTTGTTCATCGCGGTGAGACGCAGAGGATGAGTAGCCGGAGCCGGAGAGGGAAAATGAGAAGATTGGATTTGTCAGTTGCCATTGTTGTAAGGCTCATTGATTATTTGGGAGTTTTCACGGCGCCTCCACTCAAAAGTCAATGCCAATTGCCAAGATGAGATTTGAACAAAAAAAAACCCAAATTTATTTATTTACTTATAGTGTAAGCTAAATGTATAATTAATAATGTTTGAATCATTCAATTATTTTTTACGTAATAAATTAATAAATAAATTTTATTCCTAATGTAAATAATAATAACAATTTAGTCCCTTTAATTTGTAACAATTTAATCCCTAATGCAAAATATATTATTAATATTTAATGAAATTATATATATATATATATATATATATATATATATATATATATATATATATTATTAAAAAAGTATCATTTTTAAATCTACACAATTCTTTTTATATGTGTGACGATAAAGATTTAATGCAAAGATATTTGATATTGATGCATAAGAGATTAAATTAATCTTATTTAATATAATTATAATAAAAAATAAAATTGAAAAATAATGCCAAATCAAAATTGATAGATAGTTATTAAAAATAAAGTCAATGGGTATCCATGTGATGGGGAGACTAAGTATGCATTATCACTGGATGAGGATTTTGAATATTTTAATGATGTTTTCCAAAGTCAACGCTCTCTTTTTTTTTTTTTTCACAACAAATAATGAAAAAGAAACTAAATGCTTTAAGGATCATTATTTATGTATATTTGTAATCGATTTTATTTTAAATGAATGCTAAAAATATCTCAAAAAGTTTAAATTACAAAATTCTAACCATTTTCATCTAAGTTTTAAATATATGATCAAAACTTTAGTATTTTGTTTTTAAATAATATAAAATTTAGAAATATTTTTATTAATTTAACCAAAAAAACATAAGAATCATCTTGATGGAATTCATTGGGATCCGGAGCATTTTACATTTATTAATATAATAAAAACAGAAAATGCTAGGAGAGATGGAATAACTTTATTTAAAAATTATTTTTAAAACATTTGGTAAAATTATATAAAATATTTTGTTGTAATGATATGTTCATGCATATTAAATAACTATAAAATTTTAATTAGTATTGGTGAAGAATTCGAATTCATCCCGCACAAGCCAAGTTGTTAATATCTAAAGAAAGAAGGATTTTGAAGCCCCATGGTTAATATTTAAAGAAAGAAGGATTTTGAAGCCCCATGGTTAATATCTAAAGAAAGAAGGATTTTGATCGAGTTGACCTTTCTGATAAAATATGTGAGATCCCACGTCAGTGAGAGAGGAGAACGAAGCTGAGTGTGGAAACATCTCCCTAACAAACACGTTTTAAAAATCTTGAGGGGTAGCCTGAAAGAGAAAGCACAAAGAAGACAATATCTGCTAGCAGTGGACTTGAACCGTTACAAAATAAATGATCTTATAGACTATTTTCTAAAAATGAAATTAATCTATTAGAGCGTTTATGACATAAAAGAACATATTATTGTAACGTGGATGTGTATAAAGTTCCATTTAGACTATAGTTTCAGAAAGTAACTATGTATAACTTCCTCAACACTTGATAAATATTGCAATTCCTATGCTACACTTCCATTTAATCAAGAACATAGAACTGGCAATGAAGCATGTGATGGTTTCCACACAACCCATCAGCTTACAGCATAGCCAGATTCTTCACACATATTTTCTATTCTGTTCTATTTTAATCTACGAAAATCGGCCATAGTGATCCGGGAGTTCCGCTATTCTACAGGGATCACACGCACACCCTAAATAACGATCCTTGGATATGCATCTACCTACCTAACATAACAGACAGTTTTGCAGATGAAAGTTTGTAATATATCTGCTTACCATGTATAGATGGGATTTTCGACCTGAGGAGGAAGGAGACGGAGGTCTTTACAGTGCTGTCTGTCGTAGTCACGGGTCCCCGGGATCGCTCCGGTACAGAGTCTGAGGAGTTCGTTACCAGTAAGACAATAATGGGCAAATGCAAGACCGCCATCAACGACTTCAGTCAGACTAGGTGTTGAGATCGACTTCCTGATCGCTTTCCGATCGGTTCCGTTTGATTCCAATTCTTTATCACTGTTCAAGACTTTGTTGAGATCAGAATACTCCAAGAATCTCTGGGTAGCAGCCTCCCATGAGAGATTGTATCTTTCCTCAGGAGTAAGAGGGTGAGGTTCGTTTTCCAATGCCTCTTTCACTTTGGCAACAAAATCTTCGGATGACTTGAATGTCAAACAGTTGGGGAAAGACCTGAAGAAATCATTGGATGGATGATCTGCACATACTACAAACTTTCCCATGGCAAGAGCCTCCGCCGTAGCGGTACAGAGCACGTCGCTGACGCTCGGGTTTATAAATACTTTGTAGCTTCAGGGAGAAACACAGAAATATACTTTCAGAGGAAGAACACAAAGAAATTCTATTGCATAAGCATTGAAAAAGAGGGTTCTTACTCGTGAAGTGAATCATCTGCATGGTCCCTTCCTCTCAAGAAGTTTACATTCAGCTCTAACTTTTTAGCTGTGCTCTGAACCTCGTGGGCGTCCTCTCCATTTCCAAACACATCCAAATTGAACCCATCAAGCTCATGCTTGTGCTTTGCAAGCAAATCTATCAGTTCTCTGTATCCTTTTGCCCAGACCATTTTGCCTAAGAAATATGCGCCTTTTGAAAAAGTTATATTCCCAAGCTTTCTATCTTCATCGATTTTTTCTCCAATTTTTAAGAACTTTGGATTTACACCATGCACATTGCAAATAACAGACTTGGGAAGATCTTGGGTGGCAGCAGAAAGTCGAAGAACCTGGAAAAAAGATAGAACAAATGGTCGAGTAATTGAAACTGTGAGAACCCACAACAATGTTAAGAGCGATCCAATCACGAAGAAACATCTAGAGGAATGATATTCTTCCATAGCAAACAAGAACAGTTCAATTAGACCAGAACAATTCAGATCATCCATTATGATTTGCCCAATTAGACTAATACCTTATGACAATAAGCTCTGATGACCCAGTTGTTTATGTGTTTCACAAGGAATGCTTGCAGAGCGCCATTTTTCTCCCGCTTGATGTATTCCAAGTAATTCGTATGGACCACACCGACAACGTGGTTAAATTTATCGGTCCAACGCCTGCCATGATGGTACCAATTAAGGTGTTCTGGTTCTTCTAAGATAGCTATGTCAGCGTCCTTGGAAGGGATAAACTGAGAAGTATCACCAGCTGGTATGATACTCCGCCTCTCTTTTGAGAACTATAAAACAATGAATCAGTCTAAGTTCAATCCCTCAGTGAACGAAGTTGTTAACAATTCACAAGAAACTCACCTTTCCTGGATAAAATGAGATTTTAAAATCAGGCTTAAACCCAATTCTTTCCTCAAGCCATTTACGAATGTAAGTCTCTTGCTCTTCTGGAGAACTAAAGGTGAGATGGTTAGGATAAACTAACTCCTGATCTGACATGGAAAGCCAAGGAACTAATAACGTTACACTTTGTTTTGCAGATTGTGCAAGATATGCAGCCCTAAACAACGGGTTTACAGCTGTTCCCGTCATCCATGGAAGGCTAGCGGTCGTGACGATAGCAACGTGCCTTTTCCCATCTGATGGTATGTGCTTTCCATGATCAGTCCAAAACCCACCATCATAGCAATGTCCAGTACTTTCTAGGACACTGGCTACCCTTGAATCCAATTCATCATTTACGCTATCATTTCCTAAAATAGAGGTTTCTCCTGAAGTGGAGCCCCATAGTAATTGATTCTTGCGTTTGTTACACAAGTTTTCCACTATCTTATCACAAACATCTGCAAGAAACCGATCAACCGGTTATGTACAAATTAAAACAGATAGAGGGAGGAAAACGCATCAGGACATCTTGAAACAGCCTAAGCTCACTGTTAGCAGATATTGTCCGCTTTGACGTTAGTCTCACGGTTTTAAAACGCATCTATTAAGGAGAGGTTTCCACACCCTTATAAGGAATACTTTGTTCCCCTCTCCAACTGATGTGGGACCTCACAATCCATCTCCCTTGGGGCCAAGCGTCCTCACTGACACACCACCCAGTGTCTGGCTCAGATATCATTTGTAACAACCCAAGCCCACCGCTAGCAGATATTGTCCGCCTTTTACATCAGCCTCACGGTTATAAAATGCGTCTACTAAGGAGAGGTTTCCACATCCTTATAAGGAATGCTTTGTTCCTCTCCTACAGCATCTTAAAGGCTGCAGTACTAGATTTTGAAAATTTTACCTGTTCTAATGCCAATTTGATCAAGGAAAGATCCAGATTGCCTAACTAAGCATGCTAAAAGCTCAGGAACACCCAGTGGTGGCACCTCCTATATGCACAAAAATGGTGAGATTATTAGCTTAATTATACCACAGAAAAGAAATTGAAGCATGTTTCCCACGACTTGAACATTTTAGAAGCAAAGATGAGCCAAACCTTTGAGTCTTCAGGGTCCTTGCAGATTGATCTCTGCAAACAAGAGATTCAAGCAAATCATTATGGAAGGGACAGAAATATATCAAGTCTACGATGATAGCATTAATCTAAAGGTCATGCTAAATAAGATTAAAGAACAAGAAACATACCAAGCTCGACTTCACTTTCTCCACGAAGTCCCCGTTCTTAAAGCTTTCAAACATCTCGGCCGACGAACTCCGCTTCTCGAACTCCCTCAATCTTGTTTTCAACGCTTGGATTGGCTCCCAATCCCTAGTAACGGCCACCTCCTCGCTCTCGTTCTCTCCCCAAAACTCTCTAAACCTCACTCTGTTCCATTTCCTCATCCCAGCACCATCGATAACCCCATCCCCATCTTCCACCTCGGACACAATTGCGTTCTTAATAGCAGACAAATCGATCCGAATCCTCGTCCTGGGCTTCCACTTCTCCAGTACAGTCTTGCTAAAGTCCGGCGAAGAGTACACCCTGCGAAATTCCGATATCTTCGGCTGCAATTTCTTAACAAACTCAATTTCAGCAGGAGGAGAGGAGCCAGAACCAATTGCAGGAACAGAGAAGCTAGAGGCGGAATTAAAGAAGTTCTCGATTTCCCGGTCGAACGACGTCGCCAAATTCTTGAAAGAGTTAGCTCTGTCCTTAATCAACTGAAGATCCGCATCCGCCGAGTCGCGAACCTCCCTCCAGCCTTTGGAAAGAAAGGAGAAGGCGTTGGAAGAAGAAGCATCACCGGCCATTGCGGATTGTGATTGAAGGCAATCACGAGGTCCGGAGAAGGAATCCCTGGGAAAAGGAATTACGCAGGAAGAAGAGGTAAGGAAGAGAAATTAGGAAACTTGGGTAAAAGATTTAGGGTGGGGTTTATCCTTCTGAAATCTCCTGGAAGCGAGGGAAGACGAGCCCACCTGGAGGAGAGTGGAGGAAGATGGAAGATGGTAGATGAGAATGGAGGAATGGAGAGGGAGAGTGACGTGGCGAAGTGGGATTGGAGGGATAGGGGAGAAAGGAGAATCGTTTAGGGTTTCATTGCAGAATATTCTGAAGAAGAAAAAAAAAAGAAAAGGAAATGTGAACGATAGATAACAACAGATTGTGAGCACATCCGTTTGTGGCTGAGGTGACGGTTGGGGATTTTCCCCCAATTTTATTAGCGGACACGAAAATTGAAAGTACCCTCTTTTTATTCTTTTTTTTAATTCACATTATTCTTTCTCATCGTGCCAAACTTATTTTCAACCCCGTTGTCATTCATTTAATTTATTATTTTAAAAATTAATATTTCATTTAATTTATTATTTTAAAAAACAAAATAAAATATTAATCTATTTTTGGTCGCATGGACTACCAGAGTATCTAACTCCCGTACTTTTGCACCCAGTGTCATAGGGACCATTTTCCACATGTTTATGTATTGTAGATTGATAATCACTGTTCCTGAAAACACATGCAATTAAATGATACGGGGGGGGGGGGGGAAT
>NW_019268557.1:1867351-1886501 GCF_002738365.1 Cucurbita moschata | reverse complement strand
GGGGGGGGGGGGGGGAATATTAGCGTGTGGAGAAAAAATCTGCATGAAAAGTATATATATTTAAATAAGAATACATTTGTGGTTACATGTCAAGGAAGAGAGCTAATGGCCACAAAAAAATTGACAAGAAAAAAAGGAAGATTCTTGCTACCACTTCAAAAATAATGCCTACCTGTGCTCCTCCCCCAAGTCTAATTAAGTTTCTTCAGACAAGCAGAACAGCATTTATGCAGCCATCATTCTCCGGATTATTGGTCACCTGAGCATACTTCCCTGAAGAGACCACACAAACAAAATATAATGTCAATTAACTTTCATCCCAAATGAAGAAACGTCCAAAAGAAAGGAACGAAAATCTTTACCCCATACTACTTTCCCAGCTGGTGTGACCAATCCAAGTTCACTGACATTCACCTAATGGAACGGAAAAGAAGGGAATATGTGACTAATAAGAAACAGAATTGATTGAAGACTTCACGCACAGTGAAGAGGTTGAGCGTATGAGCAATGTACCTCAATAATAGCTCCCTTGGTCATGACACCAAGAGAAGTATACATAGGACCATTTGGATTTTTCTTCACTCCGATGATCTCGAGATTGAAAGTGCATTTAAGTTCGGGATGTGTTACATGTGCTTTTGTAAATCGAAGCCCAGATGGGCGGATAAACCGCTCGTACTTGGGAGGTTTTCTTGTAAAACTAGCCCCGACAAATGTAGCTTTTGTGACCATCCTCTTCCATTGTTTTGCTGTAAGAATGCATGGATTAATGATTGCACTTTCATAGTTTATAGACAATAACTGAAGATTCTCAACAATAGCTACACAGATTGTATTGCAAAAAAAACTACAATTCAAGACAAACATTTGCAAATAAACGAATAAATCAGACATTGATACTTACTTTTCCTTTTACCAGTTCTTATCACTTTAAACATTTCATCCTCCGCAACAGGCCTGACCTAAAGAGTGTAAACCACGATAAAAACGTTACTCTTAAACAAGCGATCATTAAGGCAACCACAAACAGCCCTTACCTTGGGCAGGGGAACTTCCCACTTTCCAGCTTTTTCTTTCCTCTTTTGCTTAATGGTGTTGCTGAGAACCTATTTTAAAGTACACAGTCAGATTCCCAGATTTATTTAGAAAAACTACATGACTAAGTTAAAAGAAAGTTCCAATATTGCATACTTTTGCCCGAGCTGTATTTTCACGATCCAATAGATAGGCAGGAAGAGCACCTTCTTGAACATCGTCATCAACCTTGCGTCTACTTGAAGACTCCTCATGCATAGCCAATCTGTTGAAACAAGCATACAGTAATTACCAATCTAACACTATTTATTTCATTCAAAATGCATTAATGAAATGAAATTTGTCAAACGCCCTAATCAAGAGAGTGCCACTTTATCGAAACTACTACTACTCTAATCAATTATAGAAAATACCAAATGCACAATAAAATAATGAACGCTTATCAAACTATTACAACTCCAGTCTACTATAGAAAATACGAGATGCACAGTAAAGAATTGGAAAAATGATAGAATTAAACCCCTAAAGGACTGTTGAAATACAAAATCAAAGATATTAACAACCGGAGAAGAAATCCACAAAAGATACTCACGTTTTTTTCATCAGAGCCTTCTCCGCATAACGTTTCTTCGCGAACATCTTGCCCTTGATACCCAAAGCCTGCAACATTCGAGTTCAATCAGAAAGAGAACGTCAATATCATAACCAAATTGAAAATTACAAATAAGCGGAAATTGAAATAAGGAACTGAAACCAACCTTCTGAGCCATAGCAGATCGTTTGTGCACTTCACGAGCCTCCTTCTTGCGTTTACGCTCAAAGTGATCATGGCGGTAGCCATGTCGCTTCCTGTGAAGCTCAATGTAATCTCCCTGCGGCTGTTAAGCAACAAAAGATACAGAAACAATATTTCAAATGCAAATAACTGGAAACATATAAAGTTTTAAGTTTACGAGTCGAGAAGCAAACCATGGCGAAATTTCACAATCGCCGACCGGATTGTTCGTATAAGATAAACCCTAGAGATGATGAAAAATCGATCAAAATTAAACCCCAACAAACTACAGGGCTCTTTGGGGAGTATTCCTATGTTAGAAAGAGGAGATGATTTAACTCTCGAAATCTTAGGTTTAAATGATAAAGTTGGGCTTCAACCCATAATCAGGCCCATTATAAGCCCACTATTCCCCCGGCCCACTTTCTCTTTTTTTTTCTTAAGAGTTAATACACTTTAAATATAATAATAACGTGATTAATCTAACTCAAACCTAATTGGGTGAGAGTAATTAATACACTTTAAATATGATTATAACGTGATTAATCTAACTCAAATCTAATTGGGTAGAGTTTTAAAAAAATTGTTTGGTTGGGTTAAAGTTTTGAAAACCGAAAATTCAGGTGGTTGGCCACTTATCATAAATCTATCTATTTTCACAGGAGAATTTCAGGCTCGATCTGATTTAATATTAAGGTGATTCTTTTTCTCTTTCTATATATATGGGTCCTTGCAACATTTTTACAACACGTTAGAATCAATTAATGGGACTTTGGCAAAAAGTGTTATTGTCTCTATCATTAGCTCGAATGGTGGTTGTTTCAGTCACCTTTCAATAACTCTCTTAATTATGTATGTGCGAGGAAGTACCTTCGTTGAGTAATAGGAAGCAAATTAGTCCCTGAAAATGCTTGTGTTCTTTTGTCGTTGGTGTCCAAAATCTTCTTTGATGAGACTTGACTTGTAGTATTGTTAAAGTGTGCACTTGAAAAGACCTTTAAAGAGAGAGATGAACCCGCACAACCAAAGTTGGTTCGCAAGTTTGACATTTTGTTGTTGGGTTAACCCAAGTAACTCAAAAATAGAGAATCAGATTAGGTTAAGTTACCAACAACCCAAATTTTATTGAGTTATTTTAACGGTAATATATTTAATTACAATCGAAAAAACTTTACGTGCATTCTAATATATTTAATCAAAAGTTTTGTTAATATTTTATAAACTTAAAAAAATAGAAATACCCTAAAAAATAGTAGCACGTTGAAAAAACTCTAAAAAAAATTTTAAAAATAAAATAAAAACATGTAGAGATAATCTATGAAAGGTTATTGATAATACTTTTAAAGTTTAATTATTATTTTTTAAATATAAAGTTCTAAGAGTATTTTTTTAATAGTATTAAAAATTTATATTTTTTAAATAAGGACCATTTTTAGAATATTTTAAAAGTTTAAGGAGTAATTTTCAAAATATTTAGAAAATTTAGAAGTATTATTTTATTAATTTAGAAAAACAAAAATATTATGTTTATTTTATTTTATTTATTTTTCATCCGTACGCAAGATCTTCTCCAGGTAATTTTGGCGGTTTTCAAACCGGGTCTATTGCGGTGAACCGTCGGTATATAAACGGGGCCCATATTCTGACAACGAATAGCTTTTGGCAACCACCTTAATTTTCCGTCCTGCATTTCGAAGGGAGACCTGAAAAAGGCTAAAAAGGCTAAAAAGGAAACAGAAGCTAGCTGAATTCTGTTCTTGAATCGGCTGCTTCGTGATCACGCATCTGCACTTCCATTCCGTTTTCTCTCCCCTACCAGACACACTGGGAGGAAATTTCCATCTCCAATGGGGGTTCCACAGACGATGGAAATTCTGAGCGCGAGAGCCGCACTTGTGAGAGAGTCGCTGCAGAAGAGCCAGAATGTCACAGAGAACATGGTCTCCATTCTTGGCTCCTTTGACTACCGTCTCTCCGCCCTTGAAACTGCAATGCGGCCTACTCAGGTGCTTTTTAATGATTCGTTGGTTAGCTTGAAGAATTTAGAAATGCATTAATTAGCCACTGTTTCTTTGTTCTGAGGATTCTGCGAATTTATTCATATGTTGCGTACTATGTGTGAATTTGTGTCGTTATTGTGATCGTGCTGTCTATTTAACGTTAATTATAAGATCTGCTCGACGATTTGTTGATACGTTTGATTGATTTTAAGGAAACAGGACAGTTGCTGTTATTGTTATCTTCGCTTGTATTTTCTTTTATTTTTACTATCGTGTTCTTGTTTTTGACGCGACAGATAAGAACTCATTCAATCCGGATGGCACATGAAAATATTGACAAGACATTGAAGGCTGCGGAAAGTATGCTGGCTCAGTTTGATCTTACACGCAAGGTTGATAGCTCTTACCTTCTTATTTATTTATGGCTTCTGATATGGTGTTTGTTGTTAATATTATAAGCGTCTTGTCCTGTAGCAATTGTAGTTAGTTGGAATAAGTATATCATCCCCAAGCCACGCTCGTAATTCATGCCTCGCGACTGATTGGATTTGAATTGACTATAAGTTTTGTGTGATTTTTTATTTTATTTTATTTTATGTTTTTTGTGTGGATATTTGCGGCACTCGAAATTTACATGAAATTGGTAGCGTAGCATTCCTTGGTGACTTCACGTCTCAGATTGTTTGGGCACTTTAAGAGACTGACAGGTGATAAAATCTTAAAAGTTTCCATTTGCACCATCCGGACAGGTTTCTTTGCCCTCTTAATTCTATTTCATTACGTCTACAACTTGGAAGCATAAATCATACCAGTTAAATATATAATCACCTGGAAATGCGAACATACCAACATGCTAGAGGCACATGTTGTACAAAATTAGTTGGAACTTCTTTTGTTCTTTATTGTTAACATGGTGGGACACACAAGATGTAATTGAAGCCCTTGTGCATTCTTCTCTGGTTCACACAGAGCACATGTTTACTTTTGTCTCGGGCTGTAGGATTGTTCTCCTCCAACTTGATCTCTGAATGAACTGATGAAAAATCAGTCTTTGTTTCTCATTGTCTATTTCTCTTTAATCATACTAAAGGGGGTTGGCAGCTGCTGTGCTTGGTTATGAATCCTATTTTTGTTCATCAAGTGAAGTGGTAGAGACAAAAAGAAAAAAGTAGCTGCCGAAATAGTTGGCTTGAGCAGCACATTGCCTTTTATAGTGATGAAAACGTGATGTTCACTTGGCCTTTTGGCCATTTATGACAAAAATTTATCCCGGATGTTTAGAAGCAAAATGAGTTTAGCCAAAATCACCTTTTCTGTATGTCTGTGTATGTATGATTCCGTGAAAATCATATAATCAGTGCATTCTTTTGTATTGATAAGGCAGTAGAACCAAGTTAAATCATATATGTGATTACATGTTATTAACGTGCCTCTATTGCATTATCTTAATCATTTGGATGACTTTTTTGTTGCAATGCCTGGTGACATGTTCGTGCTTCTTAATGTTATTTTATTATGTAAGAAAGACTGTTGGCAGTTGGTGGCTTCTGTAGTTTGATCAGAGAATTTACAGTGTTAGCATTTGGGTCAGTAAGTGGAACAGAGTTCCTATTTCTTTAGTTTCATATTTTTCTTTGAACACTATTATTGTCACTATTTTCAGTGTATGCAACTTGATTTTCTGTCTGCAAATGATTATATTACTTGAATTGAAAAATGTAGGCCGAGGCTAAAATACTCAGGGGGCCACATGAGGACTTAGAAATGTACTTGGAAGCAATCAGTCAACTACGGAGCACCAATCGCTACTTTACTAGTAACAAAAATTTCAAAAGGAACGAAGCTATTCTTACCCATACAAGCAACTTGCTTGTCAAAGCCATTTCAAAGCTGGAAGATGAGTTCAGACAGCTTTTAACAAATTACAGGTTTGTTTTCTATTTTTTTTATTGCTTTTTATGGGTAACTGTACGTTCACTGTTGTAACGTTTTTTAAGAATTGTTTTATAATTATTTGAATATTTTGATTTCAAGTAATCACCAATATAAATAGACTTCCTCGTTTCTTTTCTTAGAGCTATTCTCGTTCAGTTAAAGGTTTCAAAAGTTTGTGACAAAAAGGATATAACAGATGTTTCTCTCCTTGTTTCTGATTTAATTTAATAATCATCTTGTGAACTTATGCTTGGTTAACATTTTTAATAATGCTTTTATTTTTCTCGGAGCTGTGGTTTCATAGAATAGATGTTCGTTTTTGTAATTTCTATTAGAATGAAAATATGAGGCCTCCGATAGTAAAGACATATGAGAGTAAGGGCAAAATGTCATTAGGGGATGCGTTGTGCGGGGGGACAGTGAAAATGTCATTAGGGGATGTGGAATTTCTGGCAAGTAAAGTTAGGAAGAGAGGTTACCAGCTTTCTGAAGTCAACTGGGTGTTTGGGGTCAAACCCAAGCCCGGGATGGGAACCTTAGATAAATGAACAGAGGATTCCTTGCTATGGTCACTTTGATCAACCCAACATTTTATGGTTTTAATTCCATCCTTTGGCTGTTATATTGAGCTGTCAATTTTGTTATTCAGATTTGCTGCCTTCCTATCATAATTTAGTCCTGTAGAAAAGCTAGGCAGTTGTTGTAATTAATATTTGAGATATTTGTACCACATTGTACTATTAATTGGTATACAAGAACAATGAATGTGGACTTATCAAATTGCAGTAAGCCAGTGGAACCCGAACGTCTATTCGACTGCCTCCCCAACTCGTTGCGTCCATCGTCAGCATCTAAGCAAGGTGATAGTGGTAGCAAAAATAGTTCTGAACATCACAACAAAAGCTTAGAAGCTTCCGTCTTCATTCCCCCAACTCTTATTCCTCCCAGGGTTCTTCCATTGTTGCATGATTTGGCCCAACAAATGATTCTAGCTGGCCATCAGCAGCAACTGTTTAGAATATACAGGTATCACCTCTTTTCCGGTTTTCTGATGATGTTTGACTAGTTAACGTTTTGAATACAAGTTTGTTCAATATGTGGGTTGTTTATTTGTGAGATCCCAAATTGGTTGAGAGGGGAACAAAAACATTCCTTATAAGGGTGTGGAAATCTCTACCAAGTGGACGCGTTTTAAAACCTTGAGGGGAAGCTCGGAAGAAAAAGTCGCTAGCGGTGGGCTTAGTCTGTTACAAATGGTATCATAATCAAATACCGGGTGGTGTGCCAGTGAGAATGTTGGGCCCCTAAGAGGGGTGGATTATGAGATCCCACATCGGCTGGAGAGATGAATGAAGTATTCCTTATAAGAGTGTGGAAAACTCTCCCTCGTAGACGCGTTTTAAAACCTTGAGGGGAAGCCCGAAAAGGAAAGCCCAAAGAGGACAATATCTACTAGCAGTGGGCATGAGCTATTACATTTCTCATGCGACTTGCCATGTCCTTTGTTTAATATGCAAGTTGTAGATTTCTAGATTTCGATGAGAACATGTTATTTTATGCGGACTTTTTGATGATGCTAAGTTGCTGACTACTGACTTGAAATTCTGTATATTACATCTTTTTAGATAAAGTAATGAAATTTTGAGTACTGTTTGAGAATGAATCAGCCTATCGCTGTTCATTGTTCTTGTATAATTCATTGTTATACTTTAGGAAGCTTATACACGGAGTGATCAAATGTTTAAAGAGCGTTTGCTTAAAGAATGTCGCATCTTACTTGTCTTACTTTCTATGCAGCCCTTCAAAAATTATTTCTCTTATTTCAGGGATATTCGTGGTGCAGTCTTAGAACAGAGTCTTAGGAAATTAGGCGTTGAGAGGCTTAGCAAGGATGATGTCCAGAAAATGCAGTGGGAGGCTCTTGAAGCTAAGATTGGGAACTGGATACATTACATGCGCATTGCTGTAAGGACTTGCCATATTTGGTTGTGGTCATTTAAGCGTTCTATTCTGCGGTCCTATTTTAATTTTTATTCTCAACTATTTACTCCTGCTTGAAAAAGGTTAAATTGCTGTTTGCTGGGGAAAGGAAAATATGTGATCAAATATTCGAAGGTGCAGATGCTCTCCAGGACCAATGCTTCGCAGATGTGACTACAAGTAGCGTGTCAGTGCTACTAAGTTTTGGAGAGGCAATTGCCAAAAGCAAGAGATCACCAGAAAAATTGTTTGTTCTTTTAGACATGTTTGAAATAATGCGAGAACTGCAACCTGAGGTACAACTTTATCCTTGCTTTCTTTTTTTTGTCTGTTTCATTTGGGAGTGGAGGGATGGATGACACCTTACGGCTTCTCTTTCAAACACCTGGGACTCAAATAATAAACGTTTTCTTCCAAATATCGGACATCACTTTTAATATTTTCAAATTTATGATATTTGGGATATTATTGTATATGTTATATTGCACTTTTACCCCCGAGTGTAAAATTGCCAATTCACTTCTGAGCCATATAGTCGGTCTTTTTCAATGGTTACGGTTGTTGTTTGCATATTTTTATGGGTTTATACCATCAAGCTAAAATGAACCATTGGAATCTGAAATGGGTGACTTATTAAACACTGTATTTGCTAAAGTGAATTGATGTCATGCGGTAGGTTTTTATGCTTCTGTATGTGAGAAGATCAAAATCATATTTCCACGAGTGCAACTTGCCAACACTAAAGTGTATTTTACTTTTCAATTTCCTTTTGATGACGTGCTAAGAGCAGATTGAAACACTATTTGGAAGTAAAGCATGCATTGAAATGCGGGATTCTGCATTGAGCTTAACTATGCGCCTTGCCGAGACAGCTCAAGAGACCTTTGTTGATTTTGAAGAAGCCGTAGAAAGAGATGCCACAAAAACTGCTGTTCTTGATGGGACTGTTCATCCCTTGACTAGTTATGTGATAAATTACGTCAAGTTTTTATTCGAGTAAGTTAATACTTTCTGTGGCTTCCACTTCAATATTTCTTGTCATACTTTTCCCCCTTGAAACTATGACCCGCATCCCAGACATACCATACAACAACAGCTGCATTGTACGTTCTCCAAGTTGTTGCCTGAAGTACACGCCTTTCTCAATCATATTTACAATTATTACATTGAACTACAGCCTATTTTTCTGCTCTGGAACGCTTTGTTTTAATTCATAGATGATCTCCAAAAGAACTTTTCTGGCTCCCCTTTTCTTCTTCTTCTTTTTCCACCCTCGTTATTTGGTCCTTCGAAGAAATGATTTTTGATACATTTTATAAATACATCATTCTGGCTGATTGGCGCCTTTTCATATGATCTCCTGGCAGTTGCATGTCTGTTGTTTTAGTTGTTGTTTTTATATCCTATTCGTACCCTATAGCTACAAAACTATGTTTCTCACAAACATCGTAAAATGTACAGCTACAAATCTACTTTGAAGCAATTATTCCAAGGTTTTGAAGCTAGCGATCCAGATGCTCAGTTAGGAGTGGTAACTAAAAGAATTGTGCAGGCCCTTCAGACTAACCTTGATGGGAAATCTAAGCAATATAGGGATCCTGCACTAACTCAATTATTTCTGATGAACAATATTCACTATATAGTGAGATCTGTCCGAAGGTTTGTAGTATATTTGGCTTGTATGTCAAAAGATTATGATTTATCCCATTGGTAATAGTTTGTTACATTGAGTTCTCAGATCGGAGGCAAAGGATTTGTTGGGTGATGACTGGGTGCAGATACATCGAAGGATTGTGCAGCAGCATGCAAATCAATACAAGCGGATTTCTTGGGCAAAGGTTTGGTTCACTCGACTCTTTCTAGTGCAAATTAATACAAGCGGATAACTTTCGATCTTTTACTTTTGGTTTTTCTCTTCTAATGCAGACAATAGATCAGTCTAAGAGCAAAAGTTAGAGGAAGTCCTATCCTTACCGGAACTTTGTCTGTGTAGTGTATGATATGATCTTTATGATGTCAAGGATGACATCATGAACTTGTAACCACTTTGGTGAAAAAGTTGGTTTATTTTTCATGGGACAACTGAACTGGTCGTCTTGACAAAAAGAATTGCACTTACTTATTCAACTGTGTGCCTCTTCTTTACCGAGAGAAAAAAGAATAAAGGGAAAAAGAAAAGAACTCATTTACATTAGGATGGGTCAAATAACGATCACAACTCACATTTATCACTGTACAATGTCGTTTAATAAGGTCGAGATGTAACCCTTAAAATGCAAACTTTTTCTAGGGAATGTGAAGATCATGGAAAACATATTAGCTTTTTCTCAGTATTTGCTATCAAGTCCCAAAAAAACCAAGAAATACTCTGGAGGGTTAGTATTCTAAGGTTTTTGTTTCTTGTTTGCAGATTTTGCAATGCCTCACTGTTCAGGCCTCAGGTAGTGGTGGTGCATCGGGAGATGCTGGCGGTGGACTTTCAAGAGCTATGGTGAGAGATAGGTTCAAGACTTTTTACATTCAATTTGAAGAGCTTCATCAACGGCAATCTCAGTGGACAGTTCCTGACAGTGAGTTGCGAGAGTCATTGAGGTTGGCAGTTGCTGAAGTTTTATTGCCTGCCTACCGATCTTTCATCAACCGTTACGGGCATGTTCTCACTCTAAAATGATAAAACCTTAACTTTTGGAATTGTGTGTATTTATATGTAAACTACATGTGCAACAGGCAGATTGAGAATGGAAAAGCTTCTCAAAGATATATCAGATATTCTCCGGAGGATCTTGAGCGTATGCTAAATGAATTTTTTGAGGGTAAGACATTCAGTGAACAAAAGCGCTAGTAGCTTCTCCAAATGCTCTGTACATGGACAAAGTTAGCGCAGGTACTTCCCCTCTCCCCCCCTTGTTCTTTTCTCTACAATTTGTATAATTAGATTCGTTCATCCATTTTTTAATATTTTCAACATCTACATGCTCGTATGCAGTTTCTAGCAGTATGACAAGTCCTTCCTCTTGCAGGCACCCTCATTTTTTTTAATGGTCTTGTTGTGTATATGTCAATTTATTCTCGCGAGCCTGCCTAGGAAAATATTCAAAGTTGTGTTCATTAATTGTATCTCTAGAAATTTTCAGAACCATAATAATTCATGTCAATGTAGAAGAAAAATTCCAAACGCTTGAGCTCGGCTACACTTTCTTCATGTTTCTTTAGATTTCTTGTAATAAAGGGACAAAAACTTAACAAAATTTATGAATATGGCTGAAGGAAACGAAAGACTTTTTCATCAAATTAAATAGGATATGATTCATCTTCCTGTCAGCTATGTAGTGGTTTCTGTCCAATATACTTGGTGATTTCCAATCCTTGATATTGTAGTAGTAATAGTAGTATACGATGCTCTCCTCCACACTTTCCCTTATAAACAAACTTTCCAAAATGCCCACCAGAACCTTTCCTCTCCTTATCCTTCCTTCTCACTTCTGAGACCTGAGCACACTTTTTTCATCTATTAGGTAGGTGAACAAGACCTTTTCTTTGGTGCCTACGAGTAAGAATTAAGTGACGCCGATGCGTTATATAGATTTTTTTCTCTCCTCGTAGTCTTGGTTTGCCTCATGAAAGATTAATATGATTGCCAAAGAACCATTAAAATCACATGAGGATGCCAAGGCTTATACTTTGGTGCACCTTGACCAACTAAAGATACGCCAAGGTAAGCCATCTGATAGGTTATATGGATTTTCCTTAAACTTCAAAGATCAAAAGTAAAGAAGGCAAAGCCTTTTGATCATTCAAATGCCTTCCTTCTGCACACTCAATTGTTGGAGGTACACGAGGGAAGTAACTTTCTGTCATCAATCATGGAGGACTGTTGACTATATTTGTTCATTTTATTCCGTAGGCTTCAACTTTACATCGATGTATGCCCTCCCTCAATTTGGATAATTAGTACAATTTATCCTAGAAGTTGCTAAGCTTGGAGAGATTAGAGCGTCATGAACATGTTGATGGTTTCCTTAGAACATCAGGAATATTAAGCAGAAGCCTGTTATGCTATTAGAATGGCCTCTGGTTGCTAAGGAAAATCTTCGTTAGTATTTTCGTCCACGTCAACATCGACATCTAAAACCTTGAAAATTAGGAATGTCACTCTTTGAGCTAAAATATTACAATAATTACGAAGGAAAAATGTCTGAATTATAAAGCCAAATCATGATATTTGATGGTCGAAGTTTTGCCTTATTATTATTAGTAGAGGTCTTGTTTTTCTGTTGAGGTGGCTTAATTTGTTTGTACATGGGTTATGTTAATTTCGGATAGGAAGTCACGTTCATTGTCAAATGGATCATAAACTGAATTTATCTATTTTTCTTTTACATCTTTTAAGTAGTAGGAGTGTTCATTTAATTGTTTATGTCATTTATTCAAATTTTTGTTTGTAATAAATGTACGGTTTTAATGGGCAAACTATCTATTTTATTTATTTTCTAATATTGAATTAAAATTTGGCAACTTTGAACAATTATATTCTAAAAGACTTAAAAAAAATGGTTGGAAAATAAATTATTTAAAGTCAAATTTATAAATAAAAAAAATAAAGTAAATATATGCATAGTATTCATTTATTTTATTTTTGTTATTATTATTTTGCCATTTTCTTGCTTGGAATTATCACACATGAGAATTTCCAAACCCTAAAAACTTTCTCCAAGCGCGTGACACCGTGCTTTACACGCATCCAAAAACACCTCAAAAGAAGACAAACGCCGGCCTTATCACTTCATCAACTAGAGAATTTCTACCAATTTTGTGGTGGTTACCTTAATTAAAAAGAATATATATATATATATATATATTCTATTATTATCCACGTTGAATTGCAAAATGTTAGTCATTTCAATTCTTACCACTATTTTGCCGTTAACAAATAGATAATATGAAATAGAGTCACATAGTTCAAGATAATTACCTTATTCAAAAATGTCACTCAATTATTATTTTTAAAAAATAAAATAGACCCTTTAAACATATTTAGTGACAGAATAAAATAAGTTTAAAAATTTATTAAAAGGTAGGATGAACTCATCTATATTTGTTTAGAGATTTTATGTATTAAAAAATATATATAGTGCATGTATTATATATTTATAAAAAATTAAAAAAAAAAAAAAAAAAAACTCCTTGAAAAAGGGAGCTAAAGAAGAAGAGAACGAGGAATAATGGGGAATCGAGGAAGATAGCGTAGGGTTGTTTAGGAGAATAAATAAATAAAGGGAAATTAATTAAACCACAAATTGAAACACCTTAAGGCCCTACAGTCAATCCTATCTTCAATCCCAATAATTCCATTGCTCCTTTTCCACATGCCTCTTCCTTTTTTCTTTCTTTCTTTCTTTTTTTCCCACCATACAATTTTTTATTTAAATTAATTTCCAATTTGTTCTATTCAAATGTTTTATTTATATATATATATATATATATACGAGAAAAGACAAGAAGAGAGAGGGGACTGTCATTTAACTTTACATTTTTTATTTTTTTATTTTATATCTTATACATTTTTTTCTTAAAATTTTATATCTAATAAATGTTTTATCTTTTATATATATATATATATATATATATATATATATATCAAAATTTAGTGAGTAAATTTTTTATTTTTAAGTTTGGGGATAAAAGTTTTACTTATAAAATTGGGATTTAATATAAAATAGAGGGGGTTGGAAATACCATTTATAAAGTTTATGTAATTCATGGGTTTTAAAATTGTATTTATTTAGTCTTTGAATTTCTAAAAATATTTAATAGATTTTTTATTAAATTTAAAAAATTTAAGATTTGATTGATGTGAAATTGAATTTTTTATTTAATGAAATATACATAAATTTTAAAAAATAATTAATTTGAATTATGTAATTTAATCTAAAATTCATTTTTAAAACGTGGGTTTATTTTGACTTTTTCTTGATTTATTAATTTATTTTTTTCTTCTCAAGGATTGACGACAAAAGCGTTGTACATGTCAAAAAAACCTAACATTTCAACAATTCATATATACACATGTATTATTTTATGTACACAATCGTGCTTAAATCTTGAACGGATTTTCTTTTGAACTTCAGTCAAATTCTAAGAATTAGAAAGACGCTCAGTTAGATCCAAAAAAAAATGTTTTTAATTAGTCACATTCATCTAAAAACAGACAATGATAAGTTAAGTGTCATAGTTTTTTAAAAAAAATAGTTAGAAATTATCTAATTATATGTATAAGAAAGCGATATAATTGTCGTTATAATTATAAAAAATAGGTTGAAAATGATCTGATAACTATATCTATAAGAAAGCGATTTGATATTAAAAATAATAGTTTAAGGTGACCTGACGATTCTATACCATAAATTTAAAAATAAAGAAAACGCCAAAACTTCACTCTAAATTAACTCTAAACTTTTTTATAAGGATAATCGTAAATATAAAAGTAGCAATAATATATTTTTATATTACGTTTTATAGTATAAGAAAAATAAATAATAAAAATAAATAAATAAATAAATCTAACGGTTGTAAAAAAATCTGTAGCGAAAGCCTTTTTGTGTGGTAAAGCATGTGAGCTTTTTGTTGAAGAAAATGAAAGCACTCGATTAGCTTTAATACATGAAATCTGGAAATTACCCATTTGCCCTTGTCAAGCTTAAACCCGACTAATCCGAATTTATCCAACTCAAACCATAAAAATTAGATTGGATTAGATTTTTTTTCGATTTAGGTTGAGTTGAATTTTTAAAAAAATTAAAAACTTAAGTCGACTCGTACGATCAATTCGAAAATAGGGTTACAACTTAATCAAACTCTAATTTTATATTATTAAAATATATATATATTTATATATATATATTTTTGACAGTGGCTTGTGAATATTTAATATTTGAGATTTACGAGATTTTAGTTATTAATGTAATATGTATTTAAAAAAACAACCCGACAATCTAACTCAATTCAATCTAAAATAGAGGGTTAAGCTGGGTTGAATTGTGAACTCTACTTGAATTGTTCGGATCATTAATTTAACCTAACTTAACCGAACACGAATATACCCCTCGTGTTTACGGTGGTCGGCTTTGGCGGCTAGGGGTGTGGGGCTTGAATATTCTCCAATAATTCAGATGTGGAAAAGGAAAAACGCCATTTTGAAATTAGGTTGGAACCTTCCTTTGCACGTTATCCCCACATTTTCTCTTTCCTTCAATAAATAATAATATTAATAAAAGACGACTTTCCCTCTTTCTATAGTTGACCTAAATTTCATTACAATATTACAATTTTACCCTTTAGTATCTAACCATTCTCGATCTATTAGATAAACAGTTTTTGTTCGTGTACTTCTTCAAAAAAAATTATCGGGAGTGAACTATACAAAACATCGTCATTATACGTATATATTTTTTAATTATATTATATGTATTTTTTAAACGTCCATCAAATAAGATCGACGAACAATTGTTCTTTTTATACTCAGATGATTAAATAGAAATTTTAGTACGAAAATGACTTTCAGGTGTATCATTAAATTCAAGTTCATTAATTATAGTATAATAAATGATTGATTTTAATCTTTGACTTAAAAAAAAATAATACCGCTAATGTTATTTTTTATAATACAAATAATTATCTAATAACGCTCGGAATTTCTTCATTTTATTATTGGAAATAAAAAAAATAAAAAATAAATGATTATCCAATAACCTAACAAGTAATTAAAAAATAATGACAAAAAAAGAATAATTTTGAAAGAGAAAAGAAAAAAGGTGAGTCATCAAACACACAAAAAGGCACCAAAACTCTTCAATAATTAAATGTTGCTTTATTATTATTATTATTATTATTATTATTATTATTATTTTTTGTCTTCACAAACTAATTATTATTGAAGTGTAAAATAAATTATATCGCTTTATTTTCCAACTACTACAGTACCCTGATATTCATTTTCTTTATTATTAATTTTTTTAAGTTTTATTTTTATTTTATATTTTTTAATTGTTGTCTTATTCTTATGTATATAAATTAAATTCTTTTTCATTAATTGAATAACAACTTATTTTAATTTATTTTGATTTTGTTCTTTCAAAATATTTATATTCTATTTTTTTTTAGAAACAACCTAGAATTTAAATATATATATATATATATATATATATATATATATATATATATATATATATAAAGATATCTTTTTTTGCTCCTTTCGAAATGGGTCATTGTGCTCCCCGACTATGAGACCCTAGATCGATGGAAGACGAGAACGAGAACGAGTGTCAGCAAAAATGCTGGGCCACGAAGGAAGTGGATTGTGAGATCACACATCAAGAGGAGAACAAAACATTCTCTATAAGGGTGTGTGAAAATCTCTCCAGAGGAACCCCGAAAAGAAAATTCCAAATAAGACGATATATGCTAGTGATGGGTTTGAGCTGTTAGACCGACTCTACCGATATACCTTAATAAGTTAAAGAATAGACCGACCCTACCGAAATACCTTAATAAGTTAAAGAATACTGGAATTAAATTTAATAATTTATGGTAAGTTATGCTTTAAAATATTATTATATATTTATATCACAAATTTGTGGTCCATAAATAACACTCCAAATCATCATTTTCCCAACCAATCTCCACTACTGATGAGATAGAGAGTTGAAGAACGACTTCAAAACCGCCTTCTTCTCTCTCCCTCTTCAACAGATTCTGATCCACCGGCACCGGCACCGTCGACAATATGGTTAAGGAATGTGCTCACCACAGCAAAAAACGCCCAAAACTAATCCGGCGAATCTACGCCGGAGTCCTAATCTTCCTCTTCCTAGTCCTTCTCACGATCCTCTTAATTTGGGCCATTCTTCAGCCGACGAAGCCCAAATTCATCATCCAAGACGCCACCGTCTTCCTCTTCAACGTCAGCGCCGCTAATTTTATCTCCTCCAGTATCCAAGTCACCATCTCCTCCCGGAACCCTAACGACAAGATCGGAATCTACTACGACCGCCTCGATGTCTACGCCGTCTACCGGAACCAACAGATCACTCTCCGTACCGTCATTCAACCTAACTATCAAGGCCACAACGACATCAACATCTGGTCACCGTTCGTCGTTGGTAACGCCGTTCCGATCTCTCCCTACAACGGCGCCGCTCTCAATCAAGACCAGGCCGTCGGCACCGTCTTGTTGTCCATCAAAATCGACGGTCGCGTCCGATTCAAGGTCGGCACCTTCATCTCCGGCCGCTACCATCTCAACGTCGACTGCCCGGCGGCTATCATGTTCGGAAATCCAACCGCCGGTATTATAGTCGGTAATAACGTCGTTAAATACCAGCTGGTACGGCCGTGCAGCGTCAGTGTTTAAGCTTCCAGTATTGCCGTCAGAATTATTGCTCTCCGTTTTCTCTCTCCTTAACGCCGTTAGTTTTCTATATTTCTCTGTCCTTTTTTTTCAATTTAAGACGATACGTCAGGATAAAGGTCTGTGAATTGTAAATTTTTCCAAATAATAAAATGAAAAATGAAAGAAAAAAATAATAAAATAAAAATTATTACGTGAATTTGTAAAGAGAGCAAAAATTTAGAGGTCGGGGGCAATTGTGTAATTTTCTATTACATTTGTATTTAATATTTATTATGAAAATTTAATATAATGTTTAGAGATTATGCATATCTTCTCCCCATTGCCATTTTGCTTTTGCCACGTCATTTTCATTTCATTACTCAACTTATTTTTTTATTTTTAGCCGCCACTTTCCAATTGTACCCCTCTTTTTTTTCTTCATTCTAATTTCCACTTGCGATTTTCACAAAATTTTTAAAAATTTCAAGATTGAATCTCTAAAAAAAATTGAGTCATGCCCCCGACCCTTGTTGAGAAAATGAGTTATCGGGTGATGACTAAGTTAAAACATGTCTGATTGTTAATTTCCGAGCCGCCTCGATCAGTTATGAATTTTATTTTTTAATATAAAAATCTTCTTGAAAGTTCGTGCCAAAGCCCATCATAAGCCACCTACAAAGTATAATTTTTTTTTTAATAAATATTAAAAAAAAAAAACAAAATTGAATAATTGGGGGATGGTTTTAGGTGGGGTGGGTTGATTTTGGATGCATATGGTAATGGGAGAAAATGGGCAAATGAAAAATGACAATTTCCTTACCTAACAATAATTGAATTAACAAATATATATATATATATATATATATATATATATATATATATATATATATTGCTTTTATTTGTCTCCACTTAATCATATTTATTTTAATTTATTTGAATGAAAAATTATTTATGAGGTAATTGAGTCAATCCAAAGCTTCCACATGCCCTCACCAACTTACCCTCCATTTTATAAGTAAATTATTCCTCTAATTTGGTACATTTTGGTTTAAAGTATAAGCTAACATGTGATGTCTTTTATAACCAACTAATTAAAAATGTTGCTCATCTTTCTACCTAATAAATAATTAATCATTTTTCTATTAATTAAGTTTTTATTGAGTTGACATTATATTCAATTACATTAAATAAATATGTTTTTTTTAATACAATGATGTCTATAGATATTTGAATTTAGTAATTAAAAAGTATTTTTAAAGTGAGGTGCAAAATTAATCGATATTTTCTATAATTTGGTAAAAAAAAATAAAAAAATAAAAATTTGATAAAATTTTCAAACCTAAACCATCAGTTAACTCAACCCAACATAATCATATTCAGTTATTTAGACTATTTATTTAAATTTTTATTTTTAATAAAAGTAAAAAATCAAATCTTAAAATATATATTTACTTTTCACCATTTTAATATATAGACTTGAATTTATGGCTTAAAACCATAAATTTAAGTTGATGTTCAAAACCAATCTAAGGGAGAGAAACTCATGAACCAACCCAACTCAAAATATAAAAGGTTGGGTTAGGTTCAAATCAATTTAATTCAGAGAAACTCATGAACAACTCAACCCAAACCTGGTGAATAGGTTGAGTTAGGTTCAAACCAATCTAATTTAGAGAAACTCATGAACCAATTCAACCCAAACTGGTTCCCAAACTGGTTCCCAAACCTGGTGAGTAGGTTGAGTTAGGTTCAAACCAATCTAATTTAGAGAAACTCATGAACCAATTCAACCCAAACTGGTTGAGTTAGGTTGGTCGAACTTTTTGGGTATTAGATTTTTTTTTTTTTAATACCGTGCATGGTATTCATCTACTAATTTAATAGTCACAAACACATATTTTCCTTTATTTTTTTTTATCATATATATATTTATTTATTTTCACATACGTACATACATATTTAACCGATACCGAGTACATAAACTAGTTTTTACTTTTACCCCTCGGTACTTTCTTCTTTCTTTTTTTTTTTTTTTTT
>NW_019268557.1:1848288-1866952 GCF_002738365.1 Cucurbita moschata | reverse complement strand
TTTTTTTTTTTTTTTTTTTTTTTTTTTTTTTTTTTTTTTTTTTTTTTTTTTTTTGAATTTATTTTATTATTATTTTTTTACCGCAATTATATCATATTCATGATCAATTTCCGGTGCATCTCTGCTTCCGAAATCCGATTCTCTCCTTCGCCAAATCATACTGCACCAAAACATTCTGCTGCTGAAACGCCCCGAATATAATCGCCGGCCCACCGCCGCCGCCGAGGAAGGTTACATCCGTTATCATCGTTAAGCACACCACGCTGGTATCCGCCACCAACGCCAAGTAATTCGACGGCGGCAAAGCCAGCGTCGCTCCGCCTTTAAACTTCAAAATCAGTTCCGGAAACTCCACTGATTCCTCCTTGGATATATCGAAGCACGGCCTCAGACCGGACTCTGCTTCAACGCCCTTAGCTCGGGGATATTTCACCAGTTGTTTCTCCAACTCTTCCGCTACGGCTTCGAAAATTGGTTTATCCAGAAACGTGAACGTCGAACCGGAATCGATGATCGCACCGCCGTTTCCGGCGGAGTTTGGCACGAGGTATTTGTATGGGAACTTCACCGGCTTTCTGCCGATGAGGATTCTCCGAAGAGTAAGGTAATAGTACTCTCGAAATGCGGCGTTGGATCCTGATGGATTTTCTCGGAACGGTGCGTAAATGAGACTGTTATTCTTCGATTCGCCGGATTCCGAACTGGAGTCTAGTACGAGAGGGCTACTCACTGGCGAGTCGTCGAACTGGCGTGGAACAAGGCAATGGGAGAATCGTTTCAGTCCCATTTGCGAGGGCAGCGATTCGGGACCGCGGCCGAATCCAGCAATGCCGGCTGGTTGATGAACGGACACGACGGAACAACCGACGAGAAAATCCGGAACTCGTTTCTCAGGGAAATCAAGCGTTTCAGAGAGGAGAAACCCGGCGGTTGCGCCAGAGCCGTATTGAATGCCATATCCAGGACAAGTATCGGAACATTTTCGCGATCTAGGGCTACAACTTCTACACAAGGTCTTCAAATTAGGGCCAAAAATCCAAGAACATTTTCGATTTCGGCAACCAATAATCTTCGCAGAGGAAGATAATTTGGGGATGAATTTCGGAATCGTTGCAGCATCGACATTCGGAAACGAACAATTGGAACAGCGGTAACCGGCAGTACATGGGAACCAGACGAGACTACTTCCAGTATCGAAAACTAAGGATAAACTCTGCGGTGGAGTTCCGAAGGCGAGAGAGATTGAATAAGCTCCATAGCTACGAGGGAACAGAGCAACATTCTGAATGGAAGTATTTGATTTAGTTCTTGGGGTCTTGAGGTGTTGAGCTCTGGTGAGGGAAGCAGAGACAAGATGCTTGATGTTTTTCCATGGATGAGCAAATGGAAGTGAAGGGAAGACAGTGAGGGGGAGTGTGACGGTGGTGCTGGAGGAAGAAGATGAAGCGGAAAGAAGAAGAACGATGGAAAGGAGAAATGGAATGAGAAAAAACTCCATGGATTTGATTTGATCTGATCTGATCTCTGCTCAGAAGAAGATGATTTGGGGGCAATGGAGCTTTTGATTTGCAGAGTTAATGGAGATGACAAGTTGCTGGGCACTGCAATCCACCGAGTCCACACTGCATGCCACGTTAGGCAGAGTTATCATCTGCCTACGTCTATGCCCAGCCCTGGTATGTTCAATTTTCCCATTGTTCATCGAATTGATTTTATAAACTTCAAATAGGTAAGGTACAAATATCACAGATTTGGTGTTTACTTAGCGTTGATAATAACCGGATAGAGTTGGGTTAGATTGTAATCCTATTTTTAGGTTAGTTGGATTGATCCAATGGAAGACATGTCAACCCTCAAACTGACTCCAATTTTCCATTTTTTCCAAAATTGAACTCAACCCTAAGCTTTAAAAGAAATCTAATCCAACCCAAAATTAGATTGGTAGTCTAAGTTGATCGAATTCTCTCATGGTATGAATGCTACTATTGTATGATTTTATGTTAATTAAACCTCACATTTAGCATACTTGACTTATTTTATGGATTAAGAGGTTAGACATTCAAATTTTTAGTTAAGAATTATGTAATATTCGAGGATAGAGGATGCCTTTATTTGGTTTATGGATGCGTTTTTAGCCCATAACTGACCAAAAGAGACCATATTTTCCTTGTTTTGTTTTTTTCATGAAGATTGTGAGGTGCACCTTTCGTGTAGCCTAAAAATAAGCAATGGAGCTGTATATCACATGGTAGTGGTTGTATAGCAAATGGGAAAGTGAGGAAAATAATGAAACGTTTAATTATTACCATTTAGATTAATGTTTGGTTTTTATCCCAAGAAGGGGTTTGATTCTTTTTCACAAACTTTTAAAATTTTTATTGTAGTCCTTCCATTGTTTTCTTTGTCATTTTGGTCCTTCTTTCCTAATGGAATACACATTACTAGCAACTCAATTGCACAAGTGTTAGTGTATGTATAGTTTGTTCCACTGGATAAGACTTCTAAGATTGAGTGCGGCCTATGCCACTCAAGGGGAATGATTCATATGAATGTGGATTAACCATCCAAATTTGTGATATTGTTTTACTTGTATTAATGGTTTTCCTGTTTTTTGAACATTACTGAGATAGGCTTTTCTCCGATACTACGATCAGTGGGGAACAATACCCAAACCTGAGAGGGCGACCCCTGAGATAAGTCAATTGGGAGGAATCCTTTACTTGTTCGACGGTTCTTTTATCGTTAACTTGGGTATTGTTAACTTGAATCTAGTTCAATTGACTTAGGTATGTACTTTTTACCAAATGTCAAAAGAGAAGATTTTTGCATTTACACGTGGATGAACTTCGAAAAAGAAAAAAAAAATGATTTCATATTAGGATTTGGGAGATTTGTTGACTAGGTCAAGTTAGGTTGAGGTTGTGATAATTATTAGGGCTAAGAGGTGAATTTAAATATAACTCAATTGATTAAGACATATATTTTGTCTAAGGATCATGTATAATCTCAACTTCTATGTGAATGGCCATAATTTTAATTTAGGTAACATATAACAATATATATACATATACATATATATATATGGTTAAATTAGGTAACATATAACAATATATATACATATACATATATATATGGTTAAATTACAAGTTTAGATTCATAAAATTTCTAGTTGTGTCGGTTAGGTGTCATGGTCATACTGTTGGTGTGTTATGTCAAAATTATGTTTACACCTATCAATGCTAAAATAACTCATAATGTGCTATAAGAGACATGATTAGTTGTCAATTTTTCCTACTAAGTTTATATGCTATCAAAATCATTGTTGCTTATTCGCTTTTAACCACTCCGTCATATGTTAGAATAGTCCATAAAATTCACCTATCATATGACTAACTTATTTACTAGGTTAAAATAAATGTCTCACAATCATTGTCCTAATATAATCTCAAGAATGCATTTGTGACACCAGGTATAAATATTCATTTTTGATGTGATAAGCTACGAGATTAATTAATCTCATAAAATTGAATATATATTTTTATAAAAAAAAAATGTGAAAGGGATATATATATATATATATACTTGAATGGATTTAAAAAATTCAATTAAATACTACAACTATTATTTATTACGTTTTTTATTTCTAAACTTTAAATACTATTATTACATTTTATTTTTATTTTGACTTTCGAAAATTGCATTTCAATTTGGTCCTTAATTTAAAAATGTATTAAAAATAACCTTTCAGAAGGAAAGCCGCTCGCATCGTGCCGTTGAATAAACAATTTGAAATAAAAAGGAAAATTAAACTCAAAATTTGAAAGTTGAAACCAAATCCCGTGTCATGGTGGGACCCACTTACCACCATGCTTCCTATCAAATCGCGTAGCGTACAATAAAGCTGTCTCTTATCTCTCTCTCTCTATACAGTTTTTGGAAAAGTAAATTTCAATTTCAAAACAAATGCAGCTGAATTTCAATATTGAATCTAAAAACAAAAAAAAAATTGAATTAATAAGAATTCAGTAAAAACAGATACGGATCAAGAACTAATAATCACAGCAGATCAATCCGGAAAAGAGAAAGCAAAGAAGATGGCAGAAAATTGAGATCTAACGATTACAAGTCATAGCTGCACTTGGTGGTTTCGAACACACCATTTGAAGAAGAAGAAGAAGAAGAAGAAGTACCATTGGATGTTAAAGGCACCTTCAATGGACAGTTGATCTTCGGTTTATAGTGCCCAAATTTCACAAAGCCGAACTTGAATCTGACCCTCAAGTTAAGCTTCACATCAATCTTGAAAATCCCCGAGCTCTTCTCAGAATTAAACGACGAAATTCCATCCGTCCCTAGCAGAATCATATGCTGTCCGACGAACGTAGGGCTGAGTAAACTGGTGTTCTTGTGCCCCTGGTAAAACTGGCTCAAATTCACCGTACTGAACCGCTGAGATTCGTAGAAGGCGCTAACCTCGACGTCGTCGTAATAGATCCCGATCCTCCGATTCGGATTTCTGGCGGTGACATTCAAAGCCAGATTGTAGTGGAGGTTATTATTAGCAGTGGAGAAATTGAACTGCGTGAGAGAAGCATCGACGGCATGGAATTGGAGAAGATTCGGACGGAAGATCAACCACAAGAGGAACACAACAATGCCGACGACGATGACGACGGTGATGATGATTTGACAGATGAGATTGACGATACAACCGCAGCAGCAGTTGCAGAGACAGCCGAGACAACCGCAGCAGCCGCATCCTCCGTCGCCGCGGGAGGGGCGGTGGTAGGACTTGGAGGGGGCAGGAATGGAAGGGCCGTAGAAAGCTCCGTTGAGATGAGGCTGCCCATTGGCCATTGTAGAAGAGAGAGAGAGAGGGAGGAGAGTCGAGTGTGGTTTGAAGGGATGAGGGGAAAGGGGGAAATTTGGGGATTTATAAAAAAAAAAAAAAAAATTAGGGTTTGAAGAGTGAGAAAGAATTTGAAAGCGCGGAATCAATTGGAGAAGGCTTTATCCGCTCATCGGAGACTCTAAACTAAACGCGGTTTGACACAATCTGAACCTACAACAACGCTATAACCTTCCTTCCTTCAAACCTTATAGCTCACCAACACATCTCTCTCAATCTCTATCCTAAATTCTTAAAAGATTTTTACTTTTTAAATAATTTTGAAATATTTATCAAAAGATGGAAAATATAAAAATATTTTTCAAACAAAAGTCTATGCTCCAAATATTTTAAATAATTTTGGGTCTTTAAATTTTTAATATCTAATAGAAAAAAAATCAAAAACCTATAACTTTATAAATTTATACCATAAAAATCACTAAATTTTTTAAAACTTTGGATGTATCGAGAAATTATTAGATATAAAACTAAAAATTTATAATATAATTTTGAAACAAGATTATTTAAAATTAAAAATTTCATCTTTGTTATAGACTTGGACTTTCATGTTTCTTGACATTAATTAAAATTCATGAATCTATTAGAGGTAGAATTTAAAATTTTGAGACTATCTATATTTTTTAAAATTACTAAAAAGAAAGAAGAAATTGATGATGTAATTTGCATTTTGATTAATTCAAGCATATAAGAATTGGAATCCTAAAATAGTGGACTTTTTTGAGTTCTTAATTTGACTAATTATACCTCCAAAAAAAAATATTTTTGCAGTGACATCCCTGTTTAATAGACTAATTAATTGATTAATGGATGATTGTCTTATTATGGGGCCACGTGGAGCCGCCATTTGTTTCCAAATTTCATTATTTTGATTAAATAATTGTTGTACTATACAAATTGCAACTCGAACGTCACACATTACAACTTCTTATAACTTTTAAACATGATGAATTAGATTGTCCATCCGAGCACAACTTAACGAGTACTAAAGAATCAGTGACCATTCCAAAGGGATTTCCCACCCTCACAATAGTTGAACTCAAGAAGAAAAAAAAAAAAAAAAAAAAAAAAAACTTTGAAATCAGATTGCCTTGTTCATTTAAAAATGAAAGAACAAAAAAAGATGTTACCTTCATGAACAAAGTCATAGTTCTTCAAATCCTTCTTCATCTCCTTCATTCTCAATCCTCTCGAATTCCTTCCTCCAAATTTCCATCTGAAAATAATCATATATCATATATCTATGCAAACTCAAAGCATTCAAAGCATTAGCAACTATAAGTTAAAGCAAATAAGTCAAACACTACTACTTTTAGAAGTAATCCAATGAGAAAAACATCACAATGAAACTAGAGTTCTTAGCATGTTGACAGGAACCACACAGAAAAGAGGCAGCAGGAGCAAAGTATTCTACCTCGTAATCTGAAAATCGCAATTGTTCTGCAACAAATGGAGTGTTCTTATAGGGTTCCAACGTCAATTCCTTGCCTAACGTCTTTGCAAATTCCTCGAGGATGATCGTTTCCACCCGAAAACCATTGCTCATAAAAATTTTGTCCATCCACTTCATTGTACCTGTACTGGACTGTAATAGGAATCATAAAAATGGCAGCATGTTTAGAGAGGCAGAGAAGCAATTGAAGACAGAAAAATGCTCCTCACTCAATGCAACTAAAGCAAACTAACCCTGGACTTAATTTCAGCTTCAGCCAACCAAGAAGGTAATTCACCTAAGAAATAGCTTCCTTTCATAGCCAAACTGCTAACAATGAACAGAACATCTTCAAAATCCACCAAAGTCTTAATGGGAAGTCCCTGAAATACAATAAGAAAATAAAAACTAAGCACTTTTACTATTGCTACTCCACCCAAAACTTCATTTCTTTCATCCATTGAACAAGAGTGTTCATTAGGGGTGTACATTCAACCCGACAACTCAGACTAACCCAACCCGAATTATAGGGGTTGGGTTGGGTTGAGTTCATTTTTCTGAACCCGAACTGATTCGGTTCGGTATCGGGTTCATAGGACAAAAACTTCGGGTTGACCCGAACCGAAGAACAATTTATAAGATATATTAAGAACTGTTCATCACCTGCATCACCCATATACTCGGTTGATCTCCTCGAAAACCTCTATTGCAGATTTCTAGCGGTATATTTGGGGATTCCAATGGGACATGGCAGAAAAAGTTGCCTCTTGGGATCTTGGCTCCACTGCCTAATCATTTTCAAGAACATTAAATCATATTCTATAATGGACTTCATAAGCCTTATAGCTGCAGTGAATTTCATGAACATTCTGCTTGCCTAATCAATTTCGCGAACATCAGATCAAGTTCATGAACCTTGCAGCTTATGGCAATTAATAATTCCAACAGATATTGATAACTGAAATAGTTAAATGGTAAACAAATTGGATAGCTCATAAATAAAGTTCAATGTAAGGCTCAAATTAGCAGCAATTAACAGACAAAGATCTGTTTATGTAAAAACTTAGATAGAACAAACCTTGCAGATCTCGAGCCGCTCTTCTAAAAACATTGTCTGGAGATATGTCGAATATTGTTGTCGACATGGGCCAACGAAGCCTATATGGTCTAGTATCCATTCCATCCGTTAGCAACACAACCTACACATGTTAGAGACATGTTAAGAAACTGATACTTGTTAAGTTCTGACTTATTTCTTATAATTATTTGCTAATACCTGCTTAACTCCATTAATATGATTGAGTTGTTTAATCAACTTATCATCTAAGAACTTTGTTGCAACACAATAGTGGTGAGACTTTTGCTTGATTTGAGGATTATGAGCAACCCAGCAGCCGGCATATTCATCAACAAAAAGGGGCTCTGCATACATATAAGTCATATAAAATCAAGTTCTAAGCACGTTAAAACAATTCATAAATTGTTTCATTTGCTATACTACACAACACTCCTCTGATTCTAAACTCCCTGCCCACTACTCACTAAGTGCACACCAGTCGTTCGACGAAACGTCTCCCCGAAATAAATAGATGGAAACTGAACATACCAGGTTGGCGGGATTCCATGAAGCGGAGAGACGCAGCTTCTTTAGCACTGAGGAACAAAGGGTCGTCGTCTTCACAGAGATGTGCTCTGAGAACCCCAACTCGGTTCTTGGTCCGCAGCGAAGGCGAGCGAAGTACCACAGTCCGCGGCGAAAGCATGTTTGCTCTGGGGAAGCTCCCCATGAAAGCCATGGGTGAATCAGTGGTGATGGATTTAAAGACACACCGATGCAAGAATCACTTCATGCTCGTCGACTGTGCGGCCATTTCTCTCTAATAATTACTCGAAAGCTCCAAAAAGCAACACAAATGGAGTCACGGTTGAAGAACGAAGAAATTTAACCTCGGCTATGGCTCAAACTGTTCGAACCTCATCTCAATTTCTTCCGTAACTGCAAATCTTCATTTTCAATCAGTTCTCAGTTGTGAAATTTCTTTACCAAAGAGAGAGGGAAATGCCGGTAAAGGAAAGGAACCGCTCGTTCTAATTTTTTTAAATTATAAAAATACCCCTAAACTATCATTAATTCTAATTACACTCTCAATTTTGAAATATTTCATTAAATCTTTGTTGAATTTTTTTCAGAAATAACCCTAAATATTTTTGTCCACAAATTAATATATTTGTTAGGTATAAACTCTATGTAACATGACTTATAAGTTAATGATTATAAATTTGAATTTATTATTTAAAAGAGAGAAAAATTTATCTATAATTTCATGTGGGGTTCTTATGCAATATGGAAGGATTTCAGGGGTCAAAATGCAAATAGTTTAAGAAAAAAAAGTATTTTTGTTCCGCTACTCTTCCCTCCACATCCATCTAAACAAATTTCCCTCCTCCCATCTAAAAGCTACCAAATGCTATTCCTCAAATCTTCACCTTTAGTTCCACTCTGATCATAGAACCCTATTCCTCTTCTTCCTCGGCTTTTCATCCCATCTTCCATCTTCCATCTTCCATCTGCAAATCCTCTGTATTCGTTTTCTCTTGGCCTTTGGATCCTCCATGCGTGGCGGCTCTCGAGCTCCGAACAGGTCGGAGCCACTGCCCCACTCGCAAACTGCTCAGATCCTGCCGCCTCTTAAGCGTCAGTTAGCTTTCGAGTCGAATAAGCCGCTGCGTGCTTCTTCCAATTCTTTTGATCAAGAACCTGATTCCATCGCTGTTAAACCTCTCGTGAGTGTTGCAATTTGTTTATTGACTTGTCTCTATTCTGCATTGCTGCATAATTTGCTATTTGCTTCCTTGTCACTTGTTGCTTTCAAACCGTATGTGGATTCATGTACCATTGCACGTTCGTCGTGTCTGCTTGTATGTTTTAAATTATACTTTTATGAAGCCCTCAAGGTGAGTCGATTCGTGTATTAGTCTCAGTCTGAGCTGTTTGAAAATGGAATGTTTTCCTCATCTTGGTCAATCATTGTGTACGTGTTCTTCTGTGGAAGTATTCATAGTGGGGCTTTCCAAACGTTGTTGAAGAAGCCTTTCTCACTTCTTATCAAAGAACATTTGAAGTTAGATGTCTGTGTCTTCAACTCCTGTTGCTTGTTATAAGAACTAAGCATTTATGTTTTACACCTTAAACATCATTAGAGAATTTGTCTCACATGCTGTAGATAGTTTAGATATTAAGGCATTCCAACAATATTTTATATGTCCTGGCAACTTCTAGCGTTCCTTAGATTTCAACTCTTTCTCTTGAGTTCTTTCTTCCTTAGGTTTGCCTCCTGGGGCAGGCCTAGGAAGATTGTGTTTTGGACCCCACGATCTAAAGAATTAGAGGAAGCTTTCAAAATGGATGAAGTTTTATGTATCTAGGCTTGAGAGGAGTAAGGCATATATTAATCCTGTTTGACACGGTGAACATTCCCACTTACTTTACCTCCCTCTTCAATTTCAAAGTAAAGTGAGCTACCTACATCATTTCCGAAGGGATGGGTTTCAATGATCGTTATCACTCGGCAAATTAGAAAGGTAGTTTATTTGTCCCTTGAAGGATGGAAGCTTGGTATAACCCCGTATAGGGAACAGGCAGTTCTAGTGAATAGAATGCTTCTCTCCTTGCTAAATGCTCTTTAGGGATTTTAACTAGAAAGAAAACAGATCATTAAATGGAAAATTATCTCTTGTAAATATGCAGCGATCCTTCTGGATGGTATATTATTGGTAAATGCTCTTGTTCCTTGGCTAATAACCCTTGCACATTCATAGCTAGGTGCCCTTGGCTTGCTCCTCAAAGTTTGATGTGGAGGTGGAAACGGTTGGGTTTTGGGATGCCACTTGATTTGGTGATCAGAATGTATGTGTTTCTTTTTGGAGATTGTATGCACTGGCTTCTTGTAATCTCTCTAATACTAGAAGTTTCTGAAATGCTGTTGAAAATGGGTTGAATTTATATTTTCGATGCAATCTCAATGACAAGGGGGTGATTGAGTGGATTTGCTTTATCTCTTGACTCGGCTCCTCAATGCTGTGATTCTAGGGATCGCAGGATTTGGAACATTTTGATTCCACTTATAACTTCTGCCAGTTCCCACTTTCTGAAATCACAACTACATGGAACCTTTATCAAAATGATTTCTACAGATCCATTTGGAGGGGAATACTTAAAAGTGTTCAATTCTTTTGTTTTTTTTGGTCTTACTCAATAGCCATTCTACAAAAGGCTTAAGTTTTGTGGTCTACCCCGTGAGGTCCATTTTGAGAGTTTTAATTTATCCGGGAAGGATGCTTCTGTTGACCTTGTAAGCGTATAGTTACCGAGAACATGTATTCTGAACTGATCTCTTAGTTTCTATTTCAATTGCATATATTGTTCAATCCTTCTTTGCTGTGTTTGAAAATTATCTTCTAATATTCTACTTGCTTCTAAATTCTAATATTGTCGACCCCTTGATGTTTCTTTCAGAAACCAAAGCAGACAGGTGTTATGTATACCAACGTGGTTGAATCAAATGACTGCATTCAAGATCAGGGATTTTCTAAAGATTCTCTAAGTTCTGTTCAGACACCCGTATCTGCAAAAGGAGGAAGGATGTACAATAAGTCAAAAACTTCAAGGAGAATGACATCTGGGACTCAAACACCTATCTCAGACACTAGTGAGAAATTTTATATGGTTTTAATATTCTTAGGTTGAAAGTTGTAGCTGGTAACTTTTTTTTATATGACATTGTTGCTGAAAATTAATTGGTCAATATTTTGAATCCTGTTTTGTTTGTGTGGCGTTATAGGGTATGGACTTTTTAAGGGAATTTCTGAATTTTAATAGTATAATCCTTTGATGAGTATTAAATCAGCATGAATAATATTAATTAGTTTTCTCTTATAGCAGGCATTTATTCTCCTCTTACTCCAGCTGGAAACTGTCGATATGACAGTTCTTTAGGTAACTTTGCAGTTCTTGCCAATTTAATATTATTCATTCAGTCCAAGCTACCTCGATGCATGGATTCTTGTCACATCAATGGTGTTTGAAAGTATCTGAAACTTTTAGGTCTTCTGACAAAAAAATTCATCAATTTAATTAAGCAAGCAAGGGATGGCATTCTTGACTTAAACAAAGCTGCAGAAACTTTGCAGGTAAAAATTTAAAATACATTGAACTTTGATTTTCTGTCTAGTGGTGACTAATATGAGATATACATCACACAGGTGCAGAAAAGGAGAATATATGACATAACAAATGTTTTGGAAGGCATAGGTCTCATAGAAAAGAAGCTGAAAAACATAATATATTGGAAGTAATGTACAATAGATGTGTTGGTTTAGTTTTTTTTTTTTTCCTTTTCATTTCGTTGTTAAATAGAAATATTGATAATAAATTGAAACAAATGATTCATTTAGAAGTCTATTCAATATTTTCACAGGGGATTCAATACACAAGTTCCAGGAAATGTGGATAGTGATACTTCTATGTTGCAGGTTTGTAGCTTTGACTACTGTCTTTGGGCTTTAAAACTCTGGCATTTTGTTTTGAAGAATTATTTTAAAGGAAGTTCTAGTTTTCGTTTGTACAACTATGTACTGAAATGTCCAATAATGTCTTTATCTTGAACCTATTCTGTGTAACAGTCGTAATTTGAGAGTGCACTTTGTATCCTGCAGGTGGATGTTGAAAACCTTTCTTTTGAAGAGCGTAGATTAAATGATAAGATAAGGTTGCATATTTATTCTGTTATTCATTTCTATATCTTGAATAAAAAATGATGAACTCATGTCCATAATTATGTTGCAGAACATTGCAGGAAAGACTGAGGAATCTGAGTGAAGACGAAAATCTCCAAAAGTAGTTCTTTCTGCTCCTTTCTGTTCCATTTCCACTTAGTGCTATATGAATAAAATAACAACATTGCATATGTTTCCAATCATGATAGATGGCTCTTTGTGACAGAAGAAGACATTAAAAGCTTGCCTTGCTTTCAGGTGAACTTGTCATAAATACTTTATTTGAGCTCGAACATTACTTCTAATTTTAACATTTATTTATATCATCCTAACAAACACAAACACTTCAGTTTAGCTAGCGTATCCATGTCTAACACGTGTTGGACACCTCGCACTAGCTGAACACGTATAGGACACTTGTTAGGGTCATACTTTTGAGACACTAGTTGTTTAAAGGCAAACTAGGTCCAACTTTGAGCTCTATCAAATTAATGTTTCTTAGTATAATGATGAGATGATGATCGGTGAGCTTTAGCTATATATTAATATTTTTTACAGTAACTTTTATATGAAACCGTACACGTTTAGTTCATTATATGAAAACGTTGCTAAAACTTAAACTAGCTCTCCTTTTTTGGGCAGAATGAAACGCTGATAGCAATTAAAGCTCCGCATGGAACCACATTGGAAGTTCCTGATCCTGATGAAGTAATGAGCTTAAAGTTTTAAGAAAGCTATTTGTTATGCGCCATATCCTTTTTGCTCCCCCTTTACTGATAGCTGAAAGCACGTTCTTATTTTCATCATGCTAGGCTGTTGATTATCCACAGAGAAGATATAGGATAGTTCTTAGGAGTACGATGGGTCCTATCGATGTATATCTTGTCAGGTATCCTTTTCCCTACATCATTGTGTTATTCTCTTTTGACGCTGATTCTTATAGATCACATTCCGTGAAGAGTTAATTAAATGATTGTTCATATAATATCCATTTTTCTATCTTTTCAGTTTTTCTTATTTTGTAACTGTAACCTTTCTTATGCAAAAAATAATTTAATTGTTTTTTCGTATTAAAATTCTCCTTGTTTCTTATAGTCAATTTGAGGAAAAGTTTGAGGAGGTGAATGTGGTCAAGCCACCCAGGAACTTCCTACATGCTTCCAGTTCAGGATCAAACGAACATCTAGCAACAGAAGCCATCAGGGAGAGTAGTAGAGACGAAATAGAGCCTCAAGCTCACCTGTCCCAATACAGCAGTAGCTGTGATGTGAATGGTTCAAATGAGTTTCCTGGGGGAATGATGAAGATTATTCCTTCAGAATTTGATGTAAGCATATCATCCTTGTATAATATATTCACATTGAGAAAAATGTCAAAAAGAGCATAGATAAATATGCCACGACATGCTTTTCCAGGGAATATAAAGAGAATAGATTGGGATACATGTCCTAAAAGACACCTCGCTTATCTTCACTCGTTTTAACTCATTTCACTACAATGAATTACATGATATGTGTGTTCATATGCGTGATCTGTGCAAATGGCTTTGATTGATCATTATTCATGAGATCAGATCATGGTTGGTTGCTTTTTATATGCTCCTACTATTTGATTGCAGAATGATGCAGATTACTGGCTGTTATCAGATGCTGAAGTTAGCATTACAGATATGTGGAGAACAGATTGTATCCTTATTTAATACCACCATCTTGTTATTCATACTTTTTTATAATAAATTTCAGAAAAGGGAAAGAAACCATAGAAAGAACTGACGATAGAGTTGAATTCTTTCACTTTAGCTACAGCAGATATTGCATGGGATGAATCGCATATGGTTTCTCAGGACTTTTTGATATCTGATGTCAGTGCCCAAAGGCCAAGACCCGGAAGCCCACATTCGGAGACAGTCGAAGCACCATCTGATGTTAACTCAAGACAGAGGTGACAAAGGAACAGGTCTGACTTTAATTCATTAATTATCTGTTCCCATTCTCATTACTCAAGATGTGATTTATAGCCAAACAAACAGTTGAATTGTACTGGAACTCAAGCTCAACTGTACAGTGTAATTTCTATAACCCAAGTAATGTACTGGGAAGATTTTCCAAGCATGGTATAGAATATAAATTGCGAGGACTAGTCGTACGCGGTGTGCAGAGGTTCGTATTTACACATGCTTGTGCTTCTATCTCTTTCGACCTCTATTCTGTTTGATTTTTTATGAACTTGGATCATTTCAGGAAATAGAAACAAACTTTTGTAAGGTTGCAGATGGGCAGACGCATGTAAGATCGGTTTCCAGACATTATTAGGCCGCCAAGAGCTTCAATGCGTTGGTAAAACTTTTCATCTTCAGTTTCAAATCCATTTTAACAATAAAGGGGTTTGATTTGAGATATCTCTGATAAGGCGTAGAAATAGTTTGATTTAATTGAAATTTTGAGACAAAGTTTGTTGTTAACCAAGGATTATGGAAACCATAGATTACTATAGACCTCGGTACGGTCTATTCATTATTATCAAAAAAACTTCTTCGAATGTTTTGGTTAAAACACTTTTGTCATGTTCGAAGTCACTCTGGAACGAGCCTTTCGTCATTTAAAAATCAATTTAATGCCATATTTTATACTTTTCAACATATTTTACATACAATTAAAATTGATTTTGATAGAATTGTTTTATTTCTAAACATGGAGGAAAATTTAGAAGTTTTTATGTAAAATGGAAGAAAAGAAAAATGGGAGGTTGAATGCATATTTATTTGGTCAAATTTGATGGGTTTGATTCCACCTAAGATTTATTTCAGTAAAATCTTAGTATAGAGTCTTCCTTCAACTTTATGTCATTGAAATCTTAGTATATTATATTGTCTTTAACTTTATGTCATTGAAATCTTAGTATATTATATAGTTTTCAACTTTATTTCATTGAAATCTTAGTATATTATATAGTCTTCACTAACTTGGGTGGAGATCTGACTACGATGGGTCCAAACATTTCTGATTGGTCCGCGGTGGGTTTGGCTTTGGACCACCACAAACTTTTCATCTTCTTAAAATATTTTTGTAAATTTTAATACATTTTCATCTTTTTATTTATTTCTTCTAACATTAATATTTATTTTTATTTTTGCAAAATCTTTAAAATCAAGGAAAATCGATCAACTCCATCTTCATTTGGAGTTTATGAAAAACTTGCTTTACTTTCTAAAATAAAATTAAAAAAAATAAATAAATCCAGGTTTATTTTTGTTTCATTATTTTTAATTTTAATTTTAATTTTTTTTATTAGAATCTATGTAAAACGAACCCATAATCAAAGTTGAGATTTGAAAAAAAAAAAAAAACCATAAATTTAAGAATCAAGATAAGATTTTTCTTTAAAATTATGAACCCACATGAATTAATTAATAAGATTTTTTCTATTTAAAAAAAAAAGTTCGAAAATATATTGTCATTTTAATAAAGTCTGTCTACCAACAAAATTAAACTTTTCAAAGTTAAGGAACCCACAAGTCACTAATCAATAATAAGTTAACAATTATAATAATTTTGGATTTATTTTATTTTATTTTATTATTATTATTATTATTATTTGGTTATCTAAGCCTCCTAACAATTTCAAACTTCTAATGAAAAAAATATATAAAATTAAAATACCATACGGTCATTATTTTATAAATTTTATTTATTTGTTTGTTTGAAGTACCAAAATCAATTATTGGCAGTGGGAGGCAAGTCACTTGGTCTCTTTAAATAAGAATATAAATTATTAAAAATTATTTAAATATTATTGGGTCTGGCTTAAAAATATATTTTAGGTTATTTAGAGATAATTTGAATATAATTCAATTGAGTTTGAATTGACATAGTGCTGATTCTCAGAGTTAAAATAGAATCTCTAGTCTATATTACCTAAAGAGTAGTTCCATTTAGATTTAAAATTTTAAAAATAATTAAGAAATTAATAGAATATTTTTAAAATAAGATATAATGATTTTCTTTTAAATATTTAGAGTTTTTAAAAACAAAATTAAGAATATTTGTGAAAATTGTGGAATATTTTCAATAATTTAACATTTAAAAAAATGAGAAAAGGAAAACACGTCAGAAAGAGACAAGTTTGCAAATAATTGCAAAGGCGAAGCCTCCGTGTTTTCTTTCGCCACAACGTTTTTCTTTTCCTCTGATTAAAACCGTAACCATCTTCTCTCTCTATACCCATTTTCGACGTTCTATGGCCAAATCCGCCGCACAGAAAACCTACCCACCGCCGTCGCCGTCGCCATCACCTGCTAATCTCTGCCGCAGAAGCTTGATTCCCTCCTCCGCCATGCCTCCGCAAAACGGCACCCTTTCCCCTGCTCCACCGCCGTCCCCGATTGACTTGAGGCTCCTCTCCAAGTCATCTTCTCAATCCTACACCTCCCTCAAGGACATCCTTCCCTCCTCCGCCGTCGCCGTCAACTCTCCCACCGCCGCTTCCCCCGCTAACTCCGGCTACGAAATCTTGATCCGCAACCGCCTCGTTAAGCAGGCCGCTTGGGCTTATCTCCAACCTATGTCCGCTTCGTCCTATTCCGCTGGCCCCAATCTTTTCCACGGTTTATGGCTCCGATTCTCTACCGGAAATCCGATCTCCAGTTGTCTCGGATTCATCAGAGGCTGTATCATTCCGTCAATAATCCGAGTCTTCCGGTCCTGCATTTGCCTATGACGGCGTGGTTTTCTCGGGGATTTTGGATTGGCCTATTGACGACGACGACTTCTTCAGCCGCTGTAATTGACCTAAATCGATTCGATTTCGCTGTATAAATCGCTCTTATTTTCAATTTCCATGCACAAATTAGCAAAATCCAATCTCTAAGGAGACTAGATTTTCCAAATACATTCATAAAAATAGACACAGTTTCAACATTCGAATAAATTCGCAACATAGAATTCCATTTTCAATTATATTTTCCCTCTGAATTCGTTCCATTTTTGTACAGCTTTCTCACATTTACAAACATCTATGATTGTGGTTTAATTCGCCTTAAGCGAGCTCGAACCGCTGGGGGATATGGAGATGAAGGTTTATCTTCCTCATTAACGAAACTCTCTGTTTCACAGAAGTCCGGAGACTGGCCGCCGTCTGCTTCCGTCATGTCCGGATCGCCGCGGACGATTCCGACGGGTGACTGCGGCGCGCCTCTCGGTGAATCGGTCATCTTATCGGCGACTCGGGACGAAAACGAGGGCAATTTGTTCGGAGGCGGTGACGACGCCATCGGCGAGTTCTGATCGACTCTCTGCTGTATTTCATTTAAAGTAAGAATCATTAGTGAAAATCTCAAAGATTTTTGGAATCTGAACAAAATACTTTGAATTAGTCGGAATCGCTATAAATGCCATTAATGGCGACGATACTGAGTCCAATTTCTTTAGAATTTACTGAAAATAAAATGTTGAATCGTAATTCGTAATTAGGGCAGAAAATTTATCGACTGAAATCAGAAAATGGACCATCCAGTTTCTGCCACGTGGCTCAAATCTATTAAGCATTTTATTAGTTTATAATCCATAGATTAAATTTTAAAAATTTTAAAAATTTTAAATTAGTAAAAAATAGAATCTTACGCGTAATCCAGATTAATTATTCAGCTATCACATTCACATAATCCAGTTCCATTGGGCTGGGCTTCATCATTGGGCTTTTCCAATCATTCAAGTGGGCTGGGCTTCATCATTGGGCTAGAGTCCAATTTCTCTTGGGCTTTTCCAATCATTCAAGCCCATCCAAAATTTACATCGCCCAATAATTACAGTTCGATAAGATACTAATTACCGTATTGTTTTCATCTCCACTCACTGGATGAGATACTAATTACCGTATTGTTTTCATCTCGGCTCACTGGATGGGACACTAATTACCGTATTGTTTTCATCTCGGCTCACTAGATGGGACACTAATTACCGTATTGTTTTCATCTCGGCTCACTAGATGGGACACTAATTACCGTATTGTTTTCATCTCGGCTCACTAGATGGGACACTAATTACCGTATTGTTTTAGAGATGATCGAGAGAGAGAGAGAATAGGAAGGAATAAAGCAATACCTGAATTATGAAGGGGGAGTTCTTGAACTTAGCAGACTGAAAATCAGCAGCACATTTGAGGACTCTGAGGAAGCCAGCATGAGCCATTTCTGAGAAGTTGGTCCAAAAAAGGTAACTCAAATCCCAAGCCCTCACTTTCATTTCCACTGTCATTCTCTCTATTTCTGCTTCATTCTTCGCCAAATATGGCTGCAACATGGTTCCATACACATGCCCACTCCCCTGCATTATCATTAGAGATGTTCATTAAACTTGCGGAGTCGAAAGGGCTACACACCTCCATCAGAATTCACCCACCCACCCGGAAGAATGGATTAGCGAGAGCCCGAGTATTAAAATTAATACAAAATTACCTTGGTTTTTGGATGCCACAAGTAGACAAGAAAAAGCAGCTTCATTTCTCCATACACAGGAAGCCTTCTCAAGATTTGTGTTTTTTTTTTTTTTTTAATT
>NW_019268557.1:1815706-1847614 GCF_002738365.1 Cucurbita moschata | reverse complement strand
TTTTTTTTTTTTTTTTTTTTAATTTATAAAAAAAAAAAAAGAGCATAAGACAATAAATATTACAAGAAATTAAAGAAATAAAACCCAGAAACAAGAAGCATACCAAGCAATTAAAACATCAGCAATCCTCTCAAAAAATGTAAAAATAGCCACAATAATCCTACAAAAACAACAAATTAAAACACAATAATTAACAAAATTACCCTTAATAATTAAATTAAATTAACTTAAATTAACTTAAATTAAATAAAAATTACCAATATTTGCACCAAAAACGAAGCGATTCAACGTCGAGGCTTCGGCTGCTCTTCTCCAGTGTTTTATAACATTCAAATGCCGGATAGGCATATCCAAAAACCATCCTTAAAATTCCCAAATAAATTAATTTAAATGGAAAAAAAAAAAGAAAATTAAGGAATAATTAAGATGAAAAATTAGTATTACTTACAAGAGGCATCGTGTGATCAAAACTCCAAACATGTTTGGAACCCAAAAACCAGAATCCCTTCACAGAATTATGGATTATGGATTATGGATTATGGATTAATATGGGATTTTAAAATGAATAAATAAATAAGTAATGGGAAGCCACGAACGGGCAACCGGCAACCGGGAACGGGAACGGGGTGACCTCTTATTTTTGGTGGTTTATTTCCTAGTTTTAAACCTGAATAATCGGATTTACCGTTTTGTCGGTTTCTAAATTAGTTAAGGTCTTCAACCCATCCTCGGGGCATTTTCGTCATTTCTCTTTTAACGGTTAATTTAGGGTTCCATTTCCTATTTTATAGGTATAACCAATAGACTTTTCAATTTTTTTAATGGCTTTTTAAAATAAAAAAATAAATAAAAATATTGAAATTGGAGTCTTTTATAAAATATATTAAGATTATTTATATTTTATTCTTATTGAATTTATTAGAATATTTTATTTTATTTTATTTTAATAAAAACTATGTATTTAAAAATAAATGTAAAATAGTGATTTAAATGCTTAAAAAATATTTTTGAATAATAATAAATAAATAAAATACCAGCGCAGTGATGGGAAGACATGTTCACCGTTCGATCCACCGAGATGTTCATTATCATTACTTTAAGCTAAACTTTTCATTAGCCGTTTTTTTGTTTAATGTAATGCAACGTGGTGCGTAGTTTCTTCAATTTTTCATCGCAGTGTTGCACCATAGTCAACACACTGCTCCCTTTCACAGCCAGCTAATTCACTTGGAAAATCGTTGAGGTTGAACAATTTTTGGAGTTGTTCGTTTGTCCATATGGATCAAGAAGCTCTGCAATTGTTTAGTAGAAGGCGTGTGGAGTTTCGTTTATGCAATGTATCAGGGTAATTGATTCTCGTTTATGTTTACTGAAATTTCTCTGGAATTTCGTTTTCTATGAACTAAATCGCCTTGCCCTTTCTGGGTTTTGATAGCTACACCAATGAATTGCTGGAGATTCACTCGGATAATCCATCATTGCACGTATTGTTCATACCTGGAAATCCAGGTGCATTTGGCTTTTTCGATGTGGGTTTTCGATGATTTTGTTGATTTCTACTTAACTTCTGAATGTGGATTGTTTTGGGGTTTGTTCTAAGACAGGGATTATTTCGTTTTATAAAGATTTTGTGGAATCATTGTATCAGTTGCTTGGAGGCCGTGTATCTATAACAGGCAAGATCATGAGTTTTTGACTTTGTTCATATCCCTTTCATTTTTTTTCTAAGAATGCATTAAATCTTGTTGTATATATTTGAGCTTACACTTTTTCTTGTTCCATTTATGTTCTTTGGGCCTGCTTCTGTCTACTGTCAGCTATTGGACATATATGTCAAACGAAGAAGGTACTTGGTCAAGGGTTATGTAAAGTTTATATCTGTTATGCTTAACTTTATGAATTTCCCCGGTGGTTTTATGCAATGGATATGGATCTTTCTTATCTTTCAGGACTGGGAAGGTGGAAGGTTATTTTCATTACAAGAACAAATTGATCATAAGGTAAATGTATGTTTTTCTCGGTCGATTTGATTGAATTGTTTATGACTTAGGGAGGCAACTTGTGAGATCCCACATTGGTTGGGGAGGGGAACGAAATTTTCTTTATAAGGGTGTGGAATCCTTTGCCTAGCATATGTGTTTTAAAACCTTGAGGGGAAACCAGAAAGGGAAAGCCCAAAAAAGACAATATCTGCTAGCGGTGGGCTTGGACTGTTACAAATGGTATCAAAGCTAGATACCGGACGATGTGCCAATGAGGAGGTTGAACCCCGAAGGGGCACGGACACTAGGCGGTGTGCCAGCATGGACGCTGGGTCCTGAAGGGGGATGGATTGTGAGATCCCACATTGGTTGGAGAGGGGAATGAAGCATTCTTTGTAAGGGTGTAGAAATCTCTCCCTAGCAGACACGTTTTAAAACCTCGAGGGGAAGCCCGAAAGAGAAAATCTAAAGAGGACAATATCTGCCAGTAGTGGTCTTAGGCGGTTATACAACTAGCCCATGAAAAATTTAAAGTTCCTTAATAAGCTAGCTAGTGACTTCATTTTGCATGTCCAAGATAGCTTTGTAATTGGAGATAGCATTGCAGGCCCTTTCCCTTTCATATTTCAAGGGTTGATATCAGAATTCTGAATGGGGCTGAACTATATTCATCTTTCTTTTGCAGATTGAATTTGTTAAACAAGAGCTACAGAACAAAGAAATTCCATTACTACTGGTATTTACACAATTGATGCTATATTTTCACAATAGTCATAAAAGAATTGCACGGTGCATCGTTTCGATATTATCCGTGTACATGTCTTATTCTTTGCCCATACACAATAGTTGCTTGTTGTGCTGCTTGTACTCCTCTTGTTACTTGTCTAATAACAAGACAGCCCACATGATTGTTTGTACTTGTACATTATATTTTCCGTGGTAACTGACTCGTTAGTTATCTTTAAAGGTTGGGCATTCTATTGGATCGCCTATCTCCATTGAATTGTGCCGTTGGTTCCTGGATCGGGTATCGCCTTGAACTCTTTGTGCATCTTATGTGTTCCTAACTTTCAAGACATGGTTCAATGGAAATCTTCTTGATCCTATAGGTTGTGTATTGCATTGGATTGTATCCATTTATGATGGTGAACAGACAATCACGTTGGCAACTTCTTATCGAAAAACTCGCAGGGTACGTGCGTTATTTTGTCTGATAACATGAATTCTACCTTCCCGCATCTACATTTTAGATACTCTATTTAGTTGGTAGCAAGTGAGACATATAGATGATAGTTAATGAACTTTGAGTTCGAGAGTTCGAATCTCGAAAGTTTTACTTTCTCAAATAGCTATACACCGCACCGCGTGACATGGCTTTGTTGGCTTGACCACAAACTTTTGTAATTTGGAAATTTTCAGATTCTGTTGGTCGTGTAGGAGAGTATCTGCGTTGTCCAGTGCGTGTGCACTCGGGTTGAGCCAATTTGAAGTCACTTAGAAGTTAAGACTAATGGATAAGTGCTTGGTTGTTAACCAGTTAAGGGTGTTAAATATTGGTTCATATGACCTTAATAGTTAATAAAACTGGACCATGTAGAAGTCCTTCCATTCATTGCCCACAAACTGGTCCTTAATCCTTTAAGCATCCATTAAAGCTAACCTATGAGGTCATTATATGTTCTGGTATTGCAAGTTTTGTCTCTCTGAGCTCTGCTGGGTTGAAAATTTTGTGCAGATCCCCACTGCTATCAGCTTTGTTTTCTTCTTTTGCCGCGCTGTTGGGCGTATTACCGGTTCGAGCTTCAAGTTTTGTTGTGAAAAAAACTATTGGGAAGTCATGGTCTAGAACTGCTAGTGAGGCTGCTTGCTCTCACTTGCTAAAGGTGAAATGAAATCTAATATATTATCCTTAGTATGTGCTTTTTTAGTATCCGCTCGTACCTGCTACAAATTTTGGTTCGACGACATGACTGTTCATTCTGATATTTGGAATATTATCTTTGTTTTCGACAGTACCATACGATGCGAAATGTGCTATATATGGCAATGACGGAGTTCGAGAAGGTATTCACTATCAACAATCACTTTCGTTTGGGTCGTATTGGATGCCATGAGATTTGTAAGCATATGATTGTACGAACCATAATTAATCGTAAATCTCATTTGCATAACATTTTTTAATCATTTAGAGAAGCCTGGCTTGTTTTAGTTTTTGTTTTGCTCTTTTGCTCTTTTGCTCTGAGGCGTTGCACTATATGAAATATAGTATAGTTATAACAGCCCAAACTCATCGCTAATAGATATTGTCCGTTGTAGCCCGTAATGTATCGCCATCAGCCTCACGGTTTTTCATCTACTATGGAGAGGGTCTAGTCCTACTCTGACCAGGGCCTCTTGGTAGGTGTGCTAGCAAAGACGTTGGGCCCCAAGGGGAGTGGATTGTGAGATCCCACATCGGTTGGAGAGGGGAACAAAGCATCCCTTATAAGAGTGTGGAAACTTCTCTTTACTATACGCGTTTTAAAACCTTGAGGCTAACGGTGATACATAACGGGTCAAATCGGACAATTAGTCCAATCAAAAGATGTAAACAAATGACTAGTCACACAGAACAAAGCTTAATATCAATAATCAATCAAATTTCTACATCTGATTGTTTATGGACAATGTTCAGCTTTCAGAAACACCAGATTGGAAATTTATGAAGAAAGCAAGTCAGAAACTATCATTTTTGTTCTGTAAGGATGATCACTGGGCTCCTATGCATGTGTTTGAGGAGGTAAGATATGAACTGTTCTTCCATTTTCATTTTGTCAACCAATTCTGCTGGGCGAATGTAGTTTCTTCAAATACTTTTGCTGAAGAGTTTATAGTTCATATCGTTTATGACGATCGGAATCGGGAAGTACAACGATAAGCCATTTGAGAAAAAGGAAGGGGCTAAAGGGCTCAAAGTTATGAGACTGCCATGGTGATTTCAAGTTCTAGTTTGATAGTTTATGTTGTCTTTGGTCCACAGATTTGCAAGCAGGTCCCTGAAATTGATGCATCAGTTGAAAGGGAGGAGGGCCATAAACATGCATTTTGCTGCTCTGAAGCTGGCTCACTTCATATTGCTCAATATGTGGCAAGCTTGATCAAAAATCATCTCTCAGATTAAGGTCAGATTCTTACTGTTGTTCACACGTCTCTGTACTATTATCCTTATTAAGAACTCTTAGAACATAAGCAAAAGAAGGAACAATGAAAGCATTCCTGGGTTACTGATACTGTTGGATTATGCTTTACTTTGAACTAGTTATTGTCTTCATGATGTTGAGGATAACGAGTCGTTGCGACGAATCGTCTTTTCATCGACTCAAATTATGGGTTGTCTTAACAAGAAATGTTTTGTTTATTAGTGTATAATGACTAATGAAACATATCGTATTTGTATAACTTTAGGCCTCGAGGCTATCTCTAGATCACAATGAGTTGAGCATTTCGTGTTGAAACTGTCATAGAATCCTCTTGTAACAGCCCAATCAGTACTAGTAGATATCGTTCACTTTAGCCCGTTACGTATTAGCGTCAATTTTGGTTTTTAAAACGTTGAGATCCCACATTAATTGAAGAGAGGAATGAACATTCCTTATAAAATGTGGAAACTCCTCCCTTGCACACATGTTTTACAAACTGTAAGGCTGATGGTGATACGTAACGGGCCAAAGTAGACAATATTTGCTACGTAGATTGTTACAAATGGTATTAGAGTTAGTCACCAGACGATGCGATGCACTAGTTGGAGTAATGCTAGACCCTCTCTTTAATAGATGCATTTTAAATCCGTAAGCCTAACGGCTATACATAACGGGCTAAAGTAGACAATCACTAACATTTTATCCCATAAATAAATAATGAAAAATATCTTTAAAAAAGTGAGGGGCTCAGTGGGTGAGTAACTAAATTAGGTGGCAAATTACGTACCAAGAACTCAACTTACAAATTAAAATAGTTATTTTAAAAATATATATATTATAAAAATTCAAAAAATGAAATGTAAATTAAGAATAATTTAAATATAATTAAAATAATGTTTGAATTAAAAATAATAAAAATAATAAAAGTTTTGCGAACTGCCATCAAATCCGAAGGACAGCGACTGTCCAAATATAAATTCCCGCAAACGGTTTTGCCAAAACTCATTCCCAAAACTCTCTTCTTCTTCTTACAGACAGCTCTCCAACTTCAACAATGGCGGCTCGCCGGAGAAATCTCCAACTCACCTCCCTCTCCGTCGATCTCAACATTTGCAGACCAAAACTCTCTCACCTCTTCCACCATCTCAAACCAAAGTCCTCCTCCAAATCCCCCAATCATTGCTTCTCCTCCGACTCCGATTCGCCGCCTTTCTCCGACTCTGACTCCGATACCAGAGCCTCCATCACCTTCCGTGGCTTCGGAAAGTCCGGCGGCGAGAGCGTCGCCGTCGAGAAGGATTCGGACGATCCGTACCTCGATTTCCGGCATTCAATGGTTCAGATGATTCTGGAGAACGAGATATACTCGAAGGATGACTTACGAGGGCTCCTTCGCTGTTTCTTGCAGTTGAATTCCCCTTCTCACCATGAAATTATAATTAGGGCTTTTGCTGAGATTTGGGACTCTGTTTTCTCTGCCAGGTTCCCGGTTTCTCCCCCGATCTTCCGCTTTTGAATCCTAGCCGTCCGATTAAGATCCCCCCCTTAATTTTGGTTTGAAAAGTTTTTATTTATTTCAACTGTATAAATATGTTTTTTTTTTACTTTATATCAATGTTTAATTTTATTATATTTTCTTTCATATTCTTAATATAAATATAAATATTAGCCGAGATTTAAATCAATCCGAACATAATTCACCTCATAAAAATATTAATTTTCTTTTATATAAATCAAAACATCAGTAAAACGAATATCTATTAAATTTGAACATTTTTTAAAAAATTATCGAAATATATTGAACGTTCTCCTTATTTTAGTCTTAGTATAATCTCATGGGAATATATTTAGAATCTTAGTATAATACAATTTTTAATGAATATAGTACCACATTCTAATGATATTGAAATATTTTTAAGTGAAAATATCAATAGAATTAAAAATAAAACACTTCTTTTTTTTTATGAAGAAATAAAATATTATTATACCGACGAAAAATAAAAATAAAATTTATATGAATTTTATCAAATTATTTTTATTATCAATATCAAATTAAAAAAATACTCATAAAAGTTTAAAAAATAATAAAAAGTTTAAATATAATTTATGAGACACCGACCAAAAAGATGTTAAATTTGAACAAATTTTTTTGTAAAGTCTTCAATAGTTATTAATTATTAAGAAAATAAGTTATTAATTATTATATGAAAATATCGATAACTAGTTGTTAGGTATGTATAACGGCAATCATAAGATGATTAAGTTATGTGAAAAGGTACCAACAATCAACTAAAGAAAAAAAAACGACTATTAGAGAACAGTTAACGGAACTTGTTTCATAATTATAAGAAACTTAAACGAGTATTATCGATCAAGCTTTCGAACTTACTGTGTCGAAAACGTAGCAATAAAGGGATGAAATGAAAGGCATGGTGTAGTTTAAAGAGTTAGTCAAATCCAAAGCAATGGAATCTTGGAGATAATGGAGAACATGAGGGGCCTCTCTCTTCCCATTGCAACCATATCTCTTAAGAACTGCTCCACAAATGAGTGTTTGAACCCTAAAAAGCCTATAAACCCTCTTTAGTTTCAACTCCTTTCTTGTTGTTGCTATCATTGGCTTGTTTATATGGCTTTAGTGGGTGACATCTTTAGTGTCTTTGTTTGCCATTTCACTCGATAAAAGTGTATATTTTCATCGTGATATGATCGTAGAAGTTTGTTTTTGCTCGATTTAGATTCAGGGTTTTCTTTTTTTTTTTTCTTTCTCGGGTTGTCTTTTTTTTCTTTTCTTTAGTTAAAAACATCTCAAACGCTCGTTAAATGTAACAGCTCAAAATCCATCACTAGCAAATATTGTACACTTTCACCCGTTACGTATCGCCTCAGCCTCATGGTAGGTTTGTACACGCTTATAAGAAATGTTTCGTTCCTTCTCCAACTGATGTGGGATCTCACTATCCACCTCCTTTGGGGGCCAGCGTCATCACTGGCACAATGCTCGGTGTCTGACTCTAATATCATTTGTAATAGTTTAAGCCACCGTTAGTAGATATTGTCCGCTTTGGCCCGATTGGAGAAGTGGGTTTTGAGATCACACATCCGTTAGAGAAGAGTCCTAAGTATTCCTTACAAGAATGTGAATTCTTCTCCCTAATAGACGCGTTTTAAATTCGTGAGTCTGACAATGATACGTAACGAGCTACAACGGACAATATCTACTAGTAGTAAACTTGGGTCGTTACATTATCCCTGTTTCTAGAATTCATTGAATGTTTTTAATAAGACGAAAGTATTGGTCATAATATAAAAAAGAATCATGTCTCGAAAACCTCTTTACAAAAGGGTCCTAACACGTCACGTGACATAAACTCAACTACAATCGAGTATCGATGTTGAAAATTGAGTTAACACCTAATTCAAATTTGTCTTTTAACGATTAGACTCCACTCTAATCTTCTAATGTGATGTCCCCGCGTTTCAATCTTTTCAAGACCGAACTCGAATAATCATATCAAGAACGCGTTAGATAACTGAAATGACAATCTAAAAAGTTAACGAAGAATTAACGTTATTTGATATTAAAACGATCTTAAACAAAGATATCGAATCGAATAATAATTAATAAACTACATCGACCTAAAGTTTATAAAGATAGAAGAGATAGAAAGGGCATTGGATTTTGTGAAGCAGCTGCTGAACAAAGAGCAGACATTGGTGGAAAGCTCAAAAGGCCACATTTGTGAAAGAAAATTGTGTATTACACAATCATTAAATTTTAATATTAAAAAAAAATGATTTTTGATTTGAAAACTCAAATCTAGGGCATTTGCAACCCAAATATCAGACATGTAGGCCAACCCATCAACGCGAAATCATCCTTCTCCACGTCCCGACACGTCAATTATCGGGAGTTGAAAAATTTGATGTGAAATTATAACACCCCATGTCGAGAATTCAGTATTTGATGGTCTCGACATTTCTCTACAACATGATTAGGTTGTGAGCCGTATGCAGTGAGAGTCTCACGTATGGTAACGAGGGAGTTCACCGAACATTATCAATGGCAATTTTACTGATAAGGGTGCTGTTGTATTTGCTTCTTTTGATGGTTGGTCGGATAACAACGATAACTATTGATTCTTTTGAATATTTCTCACTCACGATATCGTCAAGATCATTTTTATTCAGATGTAGTCTCGATTCATTCATGTCTAGATTTTACTTTAAGAAAAGGTGCATCCAGGTATGAATAACGGGTGCAGTCTAAAAGGAATTGCACGATTTTTAAGGAACATAGAAAATGGGGTTCTTGTGGATGAGCCAAAAAGATGGCCATTGAATGAATATACAAATAAACATTTAGCTTTTTGTGGTTTTAAGTACTTGTAAAGCATTTATATTCATAATTCTTTGTTTTTTAATATATAGTGTTTGGAATATGTTACTTTATATTATCATATATATATATATATATATATATATATACATAATTTTTCTATTTCTCGATGTTTATCCATTTAATTATGTGTTAGATATGAACGTTGTCGTGATTCCTCATTCACGCTATAAATTTCTCTCGAATTTACTTTCTTTCAAGTGATTTGATTCATCGATAAGGGAGATATGGAGCTTGACTTGAAAACAAAGAACTAGGTTCGTCAACAACGACCAGTTCATGATATTCAGAGATTGACTTAGACAAGTTCATGATATTCAGAGCCTGCTAATACTAATCTAATAAGTTCAGTCGTCATCGTCTGACCAGTTGGCTTAGACACCAAATCACTCGTGCCTACCCCCATAACCACACGGGCTCGCCCTAAATGAAATGGCTCTCTTAGTTAAGTTGCGTTTTGACTCGAGTCCAATAGCTACCTTGACTTCTAAGCTTCAATATAACGACAAATATATATATATATATATATATATATATATATATATATATATATATTCGAAGGCCTATCTTTCACCTAATTATTCTCATAGATTTATGTTTTTAAAAGCCCATTCCCTTGTTCAACAATTCAGCCCAAATATCAAAAGAAAAATAAATAAAAAATTCCTCTAAAATAATATAAAATAAAGATTTAAATATCATTAATTTATTTTGATCCATACATTTTATTTTATCTCTGTCTCAATATTTTTTAAATAATTTGACCATTTTTTTTTTTATAAAACTCTAAAATGACATCATTCATAGTAATAAATAATTTCACAAATTTGTACGGTCTTTTTTTTAATCCCGTACATTAACAAATTTGAATATAGCCTAGTAGATAAGACACCGGTCTTATCGAGTAATAAATTTTTTTTGTTATTTATCTATCACGTCATGCTCGTAAAATAAGACTAAAATATTTAAATCTATAGACTAAATTTGTAATAATTTAGAAAATGAATTTGAAATGAAATGATTTTTTATTTTTTGTTGAAAAAAAAAAGGAATAATTTGAAAAATGGAAAAGATCCATATGTGGTGACAAATTTAAAACACAGACATGCCCACAGCCGATGAATATGCCGCTGCAGCTGCCGCAGCTGCTTCTGCTGTGTAAGGCTAAAGGAAAAGGATGCTTATTTATAAACAACTAAGCGTAAGCTTCGACCATGCCAAATTTCTGCGCTGGACTTCTATTGCTTTCTGTCTTTTGATAATGACCACCTTTTTTAAAAAACTCCATTGCCTCTCATTGGTTCATCTTTAGGTTCTTTCCACGTGGACCGCTCGATCTCGCTTATCCAATTACCCGTTCTACATGTGTGTGCACCTGATCGATTGCCCCCCGACAAACCCCTTTCAAAAATTTTATTTTTACCTCTAAGTTGAATTGAATAAGGTTCATAAAGTTATATTTTACATCAAATTAAAGAAATTAATTAGATAATAATAAAAAATAAAAGTAGGTATATCGAAAAGGATATTATCGATATCATTAACGTAGTTGACTAATTAAAAATCTTCTTCCTCCTCTTCGAACAAAGAAGATAGACAAGGAATAGTAGCAGGAGTTGAGGAAGAAGTACTACACTCTGACTCGACAATATCGTCCATAATTTCAATGGAGTTTGACGATATGGTAGAACACGAAGAACACGAAGAAGAAGAGTATAGAAGAGAGGAGGAAGAAGAGGAGGAGGAGGAGGAAGCAAAAGCAAGATCAACCAATAAATCCACAAAGGCTCCAATAATGAGGTCATGATTAGGCTTTCCATTAGCCTTCAAATACCAACTCAGAAGCATTTCCATGCCTTTCCAATCCTTCAATCCATGAGCTTCCACCATCACCTCCATTGACTTCTTGAAGTCCAAATATGGCTCCTTTGAATCCATTGCCATTGCCACACTCTCCTTGAATGGAACCTGGTTGTTTCCGCCCACAGCCACGGCCGCCGCCACCGCCATTATGGAATTAGTCTCTTCCAGCTCCAAAAACAGCCGCTTCCCCTGCCTTAGCCTTAGCCCTCTCACTAAGGCCTCAATTTGGTCATCATCATCCGACATGTCGGCTGCTGGGTTTTCTTCCTCTTCTTCTTGTTCTTGGTAGGCTGAGTTGATGGTTCTGAAGATGTCGTTAGAGGTGCGAAAAGAGAGGGTTCTGGATTGGGAGCAGGAACGCCATAGCCATGGGGATTTATTGAGAAAATTAGGAAGCTTTTTCACTTTGTTGGCCATTTTCTTGCTTCTTTTTTCGTGGGGTTCAAATAATGAGGGAAAGATGAATTCTTTGTTTGGCATTAATGGAGGAGTCAGAGAGAGCTGTGGAAGGGAGACAGCTTACACACAGACTGGACAGAGACCATAGGAAATTTTGTTTGGTTTTTTATTTTTTTAACTTTACAATTCAATATCATGTGTATTTTCTAATGCAAAATCATTATTAAAAAAAAAACAAAAAAGATGGGGAGAAGTGTTTGACTTAGGCATTACAAAGTTCGTACGGTTACAGCTAAGAGATCAATATGAAATCTAAATCCAAGAAATTTAGAGCACGATAGAATATGAGCTTAATTTTTTATTTTTGAAAATTAAGTATACTAAAAGATTCGTTTACAATAAAAAGGTAAATGTTACTCTCTCGAACATGAACTCCTCATCCGACCAAAGTTGTCTGGGCAGATTCCGAGTTTATAGATTTATCTTTTTTAAAATATATATATATATGAAGAAGGTAGAAGATAATGTTGGTTGTGTTTGGTTAAATTTAGGTTAAGGTTGGAAGTTTGGAGTGTTTGATGTTGACATATGCAAGCTGGTAGTGGTCCTAACCTCTATGTCATCTTTCATCTATTTATTTTGGAGTTGGAAGGAGTTTAACTTTTTTTCCGCAAATGAGTCTCACTTTTCGATATTAAAAAATAATATAAAAAGAAAGAGACAATCAAACAATATCAGGTTGATTCGAGCATTACTTAGTGGATAAGATACTCGTTATCATTCTAAATACCAATAGTTTGATCTCCTCCTCTACTGTATACGAACTCTCATGCACAAAATTGACTCGAAAGAGGGTTGGTCTTTCTTAATTTCAATCTAAACAAACCCGAAACACCAAACTGTATGATGCATAGATTATCAACTATGTAACATGCATGACAAAAACGGCCGTCGACGTGTTTCTAACCTATTTGTTAATAACTAATTAATATTTTATTCGAAACTAATATTTTGATTCCTCAAATCTCAAATCAGGGAACGAGGCAAGGAGGAAGATTAACAATCCTTAATAAGGATGGGTATGTGAAATGCAACCTTGCCTTCACCTGTAAGCTGCATCATTATCATCCCTAACTTGAACTAGATTTCTTTAATGGATCGGTTCCACCTTCATTGGGAACATGCATCCATGTCTCCATCCTTGCCTTGCATCATTGACATTTCTAAGTTGATCTAAAATTTCTTTATGCGGTTCGATTCCACCTCCATTAAAAAAAAACAATGAAAATAACAACCTTCTCTGATCCATTCGGGTTGGGCCTACTAAAAGTGTCCAACCAGTAGAAATTAGATGTTTCCATTTTCTAGATACAAGGTTCTACGTTCAAATCCATAAATTAAATGTAAGATTCTTGTACTCTCTCGAGACAAGTGGAACCTCTTACGCTAATAAGAGGTGAGATGGTGTGAGATCCCACATTAATTGGAGAGGAGAACGATATACGGATTGGAGAGGAGAACGATATACGGATGTGGAAACCTCTCCTTAAAAAATGCATTTTAAAACCACAAAATTGATGGCGATATGTAATGGCTAAAGCAAACGATACATGCTAGCTGTGAGCTTGGATTGTTACACTTGGTAACAGAGCTGACACTGGGCGGTGTGCCAACAAGAATGTTGGGTCTCCAAGAGAAGTAGATTGTGAGATCCCACATCGATTGGAAAGGAGAATAAAACATTTATAATCGTGAAGCTAACGGCGATAACAGGCTAAAACGAACAATATTTGCTGGTGGTATGCTTAGACTCTTATAGAAGGATTGGGGTCTCGAAACCGAGTTACTAAGAAAAAGAATATAAAAAAAATAAATAAAGGAAGGTGGGGTTAGGGGACCAAAAAAGATTAGTGTGGTGAGGAGGTGGTCCAAAGATGCACATGGATGGTTTAGGGTCACAACTCCAATTGGCTATTCAGTTTGCCATGAGAGCAACCAAACAAACTACACAGCATGGCTTCATGTCCCACAATCTCCTCTCTTTCATTTTTCACTCATTTCCCTTCTCTATTACCTTCTTTTTGTATTCTTTTGGGTTTTGTGAGACATACACAGACAGATAGGGGCCATGTTTTTCAATATAAATATACATTTGGTATTCAATGCATCCAAATGTATAGCCATTATGCATTCAGATATTCTATTTTTCTACACTATTCTTCCCATACGTACACAAAACAAAAGGAAAGTATGCTCTAAAATATAAGCACTTCCTCTAAGATCAGGTAGCTCTAAGATCATCTCTGTTATATAATTTCCTAATAATGGAGGATTAAACTAGAGAAAGCAATATAAGAAGAAAAAAAAAGTAGGGTAGGACCAATAACAACTCAGTTTATACTTATCTTAAAATGTAGGACCCATTACAGAAGTGACAGATTGATATAAGACTTCTATGTATTCATAACAAGAAACAACAAGATTCATAAAAATAATTATCACAGATGACTGTCAATGAGTATTACAAATAATTAGTAACACTGTACCTTGAATTATTGTGGTATAAAAGTAACAGTGCAACGTATTTATCTAATTATTATCAATTGCTATTATGCTACTTATGCTACGTATTGTGGTATAAATGTACATATCAATTACTATTATGCTACGTATAGCAAAAAATTGAAAAACCAATTATCCTTACTATCAAATATAGGAGAAAAGAGACAGAGGAAGGAACCTGTGAAATAACAAGCGTGATGACGAAATGCCGTAGAAAATAACACCTTCATTCATTGATATCATCTACGTACAAGAAGCTGAGAACTGGCACAAAAGAGTCAAAGTCATAAAACACAATTAAACTGAAGCCCGATCGATCATAAACTAGCAGTAACATAGAAAATTTACCATCCACAATCCAAATAATAATCAGAGAACAACCGGACTATACTCATCTGGAACATGAGATGAAAAATCACAATCATTCTTTTCTTTCGTTGGAACATAACTCTACTATAATTACAAGAAGAGAGGAATAAAAGAACTCGAGGCATAAATACCAGCACAAGGGAATATACTTAGTAGGACACCAAAAATTTCTCCAACTGGCATTAATTAAGACGGATGCTTCGATACAGAAGGCCATCCTCTAGGCATAGGTTGAACAACCAGAGCGATTGAACAAGAAGCTCCAACAATTAAATACATGAAGATAATTTTTATTGAAATTGGTTAAATAATAATAATAATAATAACTTTCATGCCAGAGAAACACAATGTGAATATGTTTACAAAATTTATAGATAGAAAGCCAAATGAGACTGTTTTTCTTATAAAAGAAAGTTGACCAAACTAATAGCATGAACTAGTTTAGGATTTATCAAAAGTACATATGCTAAATTTGGTCAGTTAAAAGTAAAGAAGCTAAAATGGAATAAAACCCAAGGTACAAAATGGTATTTTAACCAAAACTGTTTCTTTTAAGAAAAATAGAGGTGAGGAAGATGTGATTCGGCAATTAACCAAAATCTCGCCTATTAATTTCCATTCTCCCTCAAGGCCTCAACACGCACTAATAAACTCTTTGGGCTCCACACCTACATGAAAACAACCCCTCATACAGTTCCCTCCTTCCTCACAACGCTTACGATCATACACCCTAGTAATTTGGGGCCTATCACTTCTTTAGCCCAAAAAACCATAATGACTCTGCTGCCCAGAAGGATGCTGAAAAATCAGAAACGATCTGTCAACCTCAAAAGGCACATTCAACATCCTTAGGTAGACTTTCATAACCAGAAAGCTAAGCCTACAGAGATCCACAAAAACTAGTTTGTAAATTCGAACCCAAATCACAGTTGTATGAACTCAACTCAAAGGACTTCAGAGTTGCCAGTATTTCAAAGTAGAATCAATTTACAGATCATTTCCAGCAGTAAGTTCCTATGCTTGCTGTTTTGAAATGCATATACAATGATACTTATCCATATCTGCCTCATAAAAATTGCAAACAAAATAGCCCAATAAATGTTGAGAGAGAAAACGAGGAATTTAGGGAGAAAAAATTAAACTGTCGGATGCGCCCACGTAGAGATGCAATATTAATTACTTCACTAATGATATTCTCCAATCATTTATTTTGGTAACAAGAATTCTAGAAAGTTGATAGAACCTAAATGTTTTGAAATATAAAATATAATGGAAATACAATATAACCCTCCAAGCATTCGAGGTACTTGGACCCTCTCGTTCTTGAGATCACTCAAGTCCTCGACCAACTAAACAATTGTCTACCCTTTCCCCGCACCCTATTTATAACAAACCACCCTAACAACTTCCTTAGCTAATTACTAATATACCTTCAATTCCCTAGCCATGTTTGTAATCCTACCCTAACAGCAATCCTATCAATACATTTGGGTTCTATCACAAGTCTACAAGAAGCTGATGCCAAAGTTTCCTGTCACTGAGGATTCTTCTAAGCATTGGATGCCATCCATGACCAACATTTTCAAACTAAAGTTTGCATCAAGATCTCCTTCCAACGGGGTTAGGCATACAAGCCATAAGCCTCAACCTATATAAAAGAATATCGATAATGACAGAAGAAAGTAAAATCATCTATCATTAAAAATAATAACTATATAAAAGAGTAGAAACACACAAAAAACTCACCTCCATCTATTGTCACTTCTAGAACGGAGATTCCAACGGTCATTCTCAAATCTCAACATCACAATTTTTAAAATATTGCTGATGAAAATGTTAAAAGGCATTTACTTCTTCTCTTGGAGTTGAAGGCTTAAACCCCTTCATTTGTTCGACTCAAGGAAAAAAAGAGTTGATGGCAAGGATATGCAGACTTGAAATTCAAAGGAGCATCATCAAGGGACCTTGAAGTTTAACCCTCGTATCATTTCCAGATTTCAGAGGATAGGCTAGAATGGATAAAACAAACAATTAGATTTAGTGATACAAAATCAGGAGGTCCTAGTGTTCTGAGAAGGTTGTTGCAGTAATAATCCAAAAGAATTGTCACCATGTCTGATTGCAGATACTTTATGCCAAAGGTTACATTAGTCTCTATGGGGTACAATTTAAATCTTCAATGTAAAAGATGCTAGAAACATTAAGAACATACTAAGGGATTGTAACAAACATACTATACAAAACTCCCCTGTTTTATTCTCCTTTTTCCTACTAGCAGTGCACCAGATCCAATTTTTATACCCCAACAGCTACAAATTTCATCTAAAACCAAATTCTTTAAAGGTTAAAGTACAAATTTGGTCCCTATGGTTTGGGATGAATTCTAACTTTCTCCAAACAATTTAATTATCAACAAGGAACAAAGGAGAGATTTGACCTAATAATACAATTTAGGAACGAATGACTAAGGATACTAGAAGAGCTAATAGTTAATAGCAAACCAAAATATCAAGCAAAAAATCAGGAGTTTACTTCAAGAACGAAAGTTGACAAATGCATAGACCTAAATGTTAGGCCTAAGCCAACAATTTAATTATCAACAAGGAACAAAGGAGAGATTTGGGAGTTTCCCACCTCTCCCAGATTCACTAAAGAGAATGTTCAAGCCGAAAAATGCAGAAAAAAGATACCCTCCTCTCACAAACGCTCCCTCTATAATAGCCCTCCCTTACGTAACCCTCATTCTAACTACCAAAAGAAAATTACAGGCCCCGCTCTACAAAGCAAACTAGCCTTCACGCCCGCCCCTTCACATGCCTACACTTGTAAACTTTTGTGATTGGAGGCCTATCACTATACTTGGCCACCAGCCTTGTGATGCATTAGGTCAGCTTTCAGAATTTAGGGTGCTGTAATCCAACGCCCCAAATGTTTTCCTCGTCTTAATCACCCCAAATATCATCTTCTAACTCAAAAGAGAAAAAAAATTGCAACCGTTAAGACCAGGGTATAACTCCAATGCCCTAGCTAGGCCACATTAAATCCAATGCCTCGATATTACCTACAATCTCACAACCTCCATTACCCTATCAATGATCAATACCCTTCAAACATTTATATTTCGACAGATTTAGGAGCAACTGGGTGGTTGAAAAAAATAAATATCAGCCAACTGAATGCAAATTGTCGCTCAGGAAGACAATCGTGAGTTCATAACTAAAATGGAATTGATAGGAATGATGCGTACAAGTCATCGCTCAGGAAGATATGTACTGTTAAAATGAAAAATTTCTAGCTGTAGACAAATGCTCTAAACAATACAAAATACCAGCAGCATACTTATCAAGATTAGTATTGTTCAAGTACACTTCCCTGTTAACGCCGCCGTGCTAATCGGGGAAGAATCTCATCGAGAAACCATAGGCACCAAGAACACCCTCACATAATTTAGTAAATCCCTAAAATTAAACTCCCACCTGTAGAACTTGTCCGTGCCCAAATCCGGAAGATTACCTTCCTAATCAGCGAGCGTAAGTCCAACCTGGATCAACTTGATCCAGTCAAAATTAGCTATTAAAACGTGTACCTGATCTCCAGTTGAGTTCGCCGAATATTAGGATCTGCCAGGAGATTCGGAATCCATAGAAACCTGCGGAAAGTCTTCTATGATGAATGGTTCAACTCAAACTTGGACTCCAGATTGTAAAACTAAACGAATCGAGATACTGTGAACTGAACCGGCAACGGCGGCGGGAATTCAGAGTCGAACATCGCCTCGAATCGGAGAAAACACTTGAGTTGGCGTTAAATTTTTTTTAAAGGAACATTTATATGCATTTTCATTAAATCTAATTAAAATTTTGGATTAATAACCAGTTAATTTTTTTAAATATTTTATTAATAGATTTTTTATTACCAAATGACTTAAATTTTTAATCTAATTCCAAACAAAAAAAAAAAAAATATATATATATATATATATATATATATATATATATATATATATATATATAAATTCAATTTTGAAACTCTAATATGAGATTTGACTGGACATGACTCTCACGACTTATGCTCTCTTGTTTTGTACTTTCGTCTTATACCAATACAGATAATATTCCTCAATTATAAATCCACGATCATTCCCTAAATTAGTCGATGTGGGACTTTCATCCAACAAACCCCTCATTATTTTGAGATTACCATATCTAGAATTTAGAGTTTGTCTCATTTGGTATCAAAAAACAATATTTTATTCTTAAATGTCCCGTCAACTATTGCGCCGTCTCAACAAGGAGAACCAATTATCAGTAATTTTGGTGAAAAAAATAGTTGGACAAAAATAGTAAAAATGGAATTAAATTTGGATTTGATCATATTGACGTAATACCCTTTATATCCTTGGCTTGGTTTCATTATTCCCAACCCCCTCAATTACTCTTGCATTTATGTTCTTCCCCTTCCATTACATTATAACTCCCTCTCTTTTCTTCAATGCTCGAACCACTCCCTCTCTAATAATATATATATTAGAAAATATTTACGATAAGTTCGATCAGGGTTTCACCAAAGTAATTATATGTTTGAATACGTTTAGTAGTAATAATTTAAATATGAAACAAATAAATTAAATTTTGATAAGATATGAAATGTACCCTTTATACTAAAATTATTTTTTATTTAATAAAAGTGTATAAATGGAATAAAAGTACTTGAAAAAATCATAATTAAAATAAAAAATATTTTTAAAAAATGAATTTTGGGAATAAAATATAAAAATATGAATATATGTTTTTTTTTATTTTTTTAATCTGTTTTTCATGTGGCTCATTTAATTAATGTTGTTTGAAACTTTTCGTTAGTTGAAAATTTATTTAATTTATCGCCCAAAAGAATTCATGCACTGCACATGATTTAATGGAATGTTTAAATCACCTACCTTCTTTTACGTTGTTTATTTATTAGTCACCCCCCAATTGGAGCGTGCCATGCCATCATGTGTGGGTCCCACTGCCATTTCATTCAACTACTGGGCCCCACTGCAACTCTTTCCGTTGGGCCCACCTCTAATGTCCCCACGCTTCTTTTTTTTTTTTTTTTTTTTTCCGGTTAATCTTATGTACTAATGTTTTGTTTTTATAATTATTATTTTTAAACATAATTTAGATAAATTTAATGTCTAATTGAAGATTAACTCAAAATTAATGTCTAATAGAAGATTAACTCGATTATATTATGTTTATGGAGATAAAGTTGAAACAATAAATTTTTTAATTTAAAAAATCAAGATTTTAATTAGCTCATCATCCTAAATAACTTAATTATGCATTGATTTCTTTTTACAAATTTAAAAGTGAGCTATATAGTCCCGTTCTTCATCTTCTTTGGTTAGCAACTCGACGCCATTATCCTTAAGGAACATGTAGATGACGGTACAAGTATCTTACTCTTTACACAATTGTAGCTTGGATGATGCATTTCTTAGTACAACACTTGTAATGGCCCCTCGACGTTCATACTATATGCTATGCATGTCTGGTCCCATTTGAGGGACCACCGAGAATTTTTAATACTCAATATTTTGTAAAAAAAGAAAATTCTTATACAAATTGGAAATTAGTTATCCCTATTTTTTTATTTATTTTATGTTTAATAAAAATTTTAAAAATTGGAAATTTTAAATATGGTAAAAAATAAATGATAGATGACTTTATCATTTAATATTTAATTAAATAAAGTTCCTTGCCATGTAATATTTTTAATAAACTACTTTTAAATATAATGAAATGAAGTAAATTCAATATAATAAGTTAAAAATAAAAAAAAGGAAAAAAGGAAAAAACATGAAACATTTGGGCACTCGCAGTTAACCGCTGGTTACATAGTCCTGTGCTAAAAGGGACAGAAAAATCTGGTCCCTAAATATTCTTCTTCAACCCAAAATTAAAAATTAAAAAAAAAAAAAAAAAAAAAACTAAGATTCTTCATCTTCTACAATTCTACTGTCCTATCAACNAAAAAAAAAAAAAAAAAAAAAAAAAAAAAAAAAAAAAAAAAAAAAAAAAAAAAAAAAAAAAACTAAGATTCTTCATCTTCTACAATTCTACTGTCCTATCAACAGAGTAAAACTAAGCTTCACTCTAAAATTCCCAAAAAAAGAAAAAAAGAAAAAGAAAATATCTCTGGACTTGTAGAATTTGATGTTCTTGGTCTCTGTTTCTAGTTTCTTCTGGTTTTGACGGCGGAGTTATCATGGAGAACGTCGAGAAGAACAGTGCTTTTGCATTTCGGACATTTTGGGTCTTCTTCCGACAGCATAACATACATCAGACACCGTGGGCATCCGACCAGCATCATCGATGTCGCTTCAGGGCTGCTCGAGTATCTCACTCTCCCCACCGTCATCTCCTCCTCCGACGACACACACGAGCTCGGCGGCGACGTCGGCGACACCGTAGCCGACCGGCTCGGTGACTCCACTCCTCTATTCGCCCTCGGCGGAGACAGGTTCAACTTCAGCTCCAGCTTCGGCGCTGCTGCTGCTCCTCCTCCGCCGCCACTGTTTCTCCGGTTCATCTTCTCTTCTAATCTCCACAAATCTAAAACCAAAACAAAAATGGGTTATTTTGGAATGGAATCTTCACATGCAAATAAGCAAAAAAAAAAAAGAAATTAATTCACCTGAAAATAAAAAAAATAAACAGAGGAAATTTGAAAAAACAGAGCTTGGGATTGCAGGGGAGTTGAGTTGGGGCCTGTAAGAGGGGCTTATTTATAAGGCCAAGAATTCGTCTGGGGTTTGCTTTTTAGTCCTTACTAAATTGCGTATTTCAAAATGAGGCTTGTATTGTATATAAATTAGAAGAAGAAAATAAATAAAATAATTACTTTGCCTTTTCTTGTATTCAATTCAAATTAATTAAGCTCCTCCACTCCATGTTCCATGTTAGAGTAAGGTGAGCAAACATATGAAGAGAGAGAGAGAGCCTCTTAGCTAAATTATTTATAAACCAATTAATTTTTTCAAAAGTTAAATAAAAATTAACTTTTATTTTATTTATTTATTTTTTACTAGTAAAGTCAAAACACCACCGTAACCGTAACCATTGATAGCAGCGTCACAATAAAGATCATGAAATCTGCGTCGGTAATTACATTTATTTAGTAGGTCAAAATAGAGTATTGTTTTTTTTTTTTTTAATTTCTCTTCTTTTATTTTAAGAATTTTATGCAAATGTATAAGTTCATGACATTATTTTATAAAATTATTTTAAATTAATATTTACGTAGGATGTCATGCAGGGATAAAATTGTAATTTAATAAGAAAAAGGAGAGATAAAAGTAATTAATTATATATCCATATAAATCAATTGTAACAGCTAAACTAGAATTAAAAACCCCATCAACGGCTCCCAAAATATTTAAACACAACGGTACATGGGAAAATTAATTTGTAGCACTAAATCAACTGCATGGGGAAGAACAACTTGTTAAATGTTCGTTTACTTTATTGAGATTTTTTTTTTTTTTTTAAATTGATTCATTTATTTTTTTAATTGCAAAATTTGGCAATAGGTTTGCAATAATATCATTTCTGGCCCTTTTTACCCTATCTAGACAGATCTTCAATTTCTTTCACTATGAGGGTTATTTTGGGCACCCATACTCAATTTTTAAATTTCATAACAATTCTATTATTATTATTATTATTATTATTATTATTATTATTATTATTATTATATACCAAAGTTTTTAGGGCTTTTTCATGCATGTGTTACTAATGAATGAGAATGAATGTAAGCCAACTTAGTTAGTTTGTGTTGTTGAGACCTAAATATAAAGAGAAAATAAAAAGATAATATATATATATATATATATATATATATATATATATATATATATATATATATATATATATATATATAATAATTTAATAAATATAATAGTAGGTAGAAATTGCGCGGTTGATATCATGTAATATATGCAAATAACTTATTTAGACGTATCTAACAAATAATAGGTTAAAACTGTCTATCTTAGATTACGAGTCGTGTTCGACCATTTGCGTAAATGCTTCGTGCATATCTTAAAGAAAAGAAGGCTAATTGCTCGAAAACACTATATACTTATCTTTATCTTCACCTAATCGAGGTCTCGACCATGAGCCATATCCTTAAGCTTACAAATTAAATAAATAATAAAAAAAAAGTTATTAATTGTAGGGTAAAGCGCACAGTATTTAAGCCTCGCGGCATCAACTTCGGGTTATTAACTTCATGACACTGATAAGAACCTGCCAGCAACCCCTAAATTAAACCTAAATATTAAGTTCCCCCACTGCCCTTTGACATCTCCCTGTCAGCCCATGCAATGCCATTCTTCTTTAATTTTCATTTAATTATTATTTTAACAACTATTTATTTATTTATTTATTTATTTATTAAGATTTAAAATTATTCACATGAAAACTATATATTAAAAATAATTTGATGAAATACATAAAATATTTATAAAGTATATAACATTAAAGTGGTCAGACTGACCAAATCTCTCTAAATCTAGAGTTAGTACTATGCATATATTTGTACTAAATTATAATTAGTTTTAAAATAATTAAAAAAAAAAGGAATGAAATATGGGGGAGAGAGAAAAATGAAGAAAAAGAAATTAATGGAAGAAGTGGAAATTTGGTTAATACAATAAATTGTAAGGTGGTTTGAGTTTAATGGGATTTAATTGGGAGCTTTAAATGGGAGCCACCAAGAGGGGAAGGCTAGTTGGAGTAATTTATCATTATTCCATTTTATTATTTTTCAAACGATAAGCTCGTATTTATTTATATCCAACCATATTATTTATATTTCTTTTTTCTTGCAACGGTTTTTTTTCCCCCACAATTAAACAACCACCCCCTAAATATAATTATTTTGCATTCAATATTTCTGTTTCAAATCTTTCCACCTAAGTTCAACTCTACCCAATTTTAACTCTCTTTCGGTTTACCTTCGTTCCACCCAACCTTCGAACAATATCGGTTAGCCGGGTGGGGTGCCAGCGAAGACGTTGGACCTTAAAGGTAGTGGATTTGTGAGATCTCGCATCGGTTGGAGAGGGGAATCAATCATTCCTTACGATAGTGTGGAAACGTCTCCGTAGTAAATGTAGTTTTAAAACCGTGAGGCTGATGGCAATACGTAATAGGTCAAAACGGAAAATATCTACTAGTTGTAGGTTTTGACGGTTACAAATGGTATCAGGGTTAGACACTGGGCCCTAAAATGGTGGATTATGAGATCCCACATCGGTTGGAGAGATGAACGAATCATTCTTTATGAGAATGTGGAAACTTCTCTCCCTAGTTGATGTGTTTTAAAACCGTGAGGCTGACGACAATATGTAATAGGTCAAAACAGACAATATCTACTAGCGGTGTGTTTTGACTATTACAAATGGTATCAGAGTCAGACAGTGAGCCCAAAAAGGATGGGTTGAGATCTCGCATCCACTAGAGAGATGAACAAAAAATCATTCAAGAGTGTGGAAACTTCTCCCTAATAAACCATGAGGCTGATGATAATACGTAACGAAACAAAATATAACGAATTTTCTCAATGAAATATTACGAGATTATGAAATTTCTATTCTTATTGAATTTATTTTTAAATTTTAAATTTTTATAATTTATAATTGACAAAGTTATAATTGATATTATACAAATTTATTAATTTTTAGCATAATTTAAAATTTTGTTATCTATACATTTTTTTCAAATTTATAAAATATAATATATAAAAAATATGATAAACATATTTAAGTTGACTTAATAATCCTTTTTAGACTGACTCGATAATACGATGAATCTACCCAATTTTCAAAATAGTGAGTCGTATACGACCAAATGAATAAATAGGTTAAATTAATTAAATAGGTCAAACTTTGACTTTAATCGAGTCTATACTGAACTTCGGCCGACCTTTGGGCATGAATCGCATTATAAAACAAACTCATACATTTATTCCATTTGGACAATTTTATTTAAGAATTTGTTGTTTTGATTTTCAAAATATAATAATTTTTTTTAAAAAAATAAAATAAAAAACTTTCATTTTATAAAGTAAAACGTGTTTGACACATGGTAAAAATATAAATTAAATTCAATAAAGTCGTTTCCAAAAGTAGCCATAGTCATCGTGGGAACCAAGGTGCATTCACAATTAGCCACAAATATACATTTATTTAAATAAATAAATAAATAAATAAAACCTCTCAACAGTTGAGGCTAACAGTTTCCCGTTCAAAATTTTGAATTAAATTTAACTCACTCCATTGTACAACGGTTAAAAACATTTTTTTTTTCTTTTTTCTTTTTGTCTCTTGTTTAAAAAAAAAAATTAAAATATTAATTTTAAAAAAAATTCTATTCACTTGACATTTTTAGTTCCGTCAACCCGACCAACCCAAAAATATAGTTATGAGTGTAACATGTATTATAGATAAATATAATTTTTTTAAATAATTAAAACAATAACCAGATAACCCAATCTAACCCGAAAATATATAGGTTGGGTGGTGAACTCTCTTTAGTTGTTCGGGTCATCAATCCCACCCATATGAAATTTTGATTCGAACCATATGATTTTTGTAACCTAACCTATATCTAATTTAAAAAAATTATATAATAAATATTTAAACTTTTAATTTGGTATCATAATATGATACGCTTGTAATTTAATTTAATGATAATAAAGAGGGGAAGGTGCACGTATTAAATAGGTTATTGAATTTAGTTCAGTTTAGAAACCCAAACATATGAATGGGAAGGACGCCCCAAAAGCAGCGTACATAAAAACATAACCTCAACGCCATATTTATTCCTTCCTTAAATATTTTACATTTAGATGTAATAATGTTTAAATGTCGTTGTCCAAACAAAATGTATATAAAAATATATTCATATTTACAAATAAATTCAAAAATTATTTAAAAAAATATTTAAATTAACATATAATTCAACGTGGTTTCATCACTGTAACTGTTAGCAAACATTGTTCTTTTTGTCTGTTACGTATTCTCGGTAGTCTCGCGATTTTAAAACGCGTCTACTATAGAGAGGGTGTAAACCTACTTTGACTAATGTCAGCAAGGAAGTTGGACTCCGATGGTGGTGAATTGTGAGATTCCACGTTGGTTGAAGAGGGAGAACAAAATATATTTTATAAGAGTGTGGAAACTTCTCCCTAATAGACGCGTTTTAAAATCGTGAGACTGAGAGTGATACGTGACGGATCAAACGGTCAATAAAATATCGATAAAAATTTAATAATGTTATATGCTATTTTTTTTAAAAGGAAATATGAGAAAAAGGGCCAACAAGGATCACATCATATCACATAGTAAAAGTAAAAGGATGTTTATTTGTCGAGTGCATGAATATCTTGTACTTTCCACTGACAACTATGCCCTCCATTCAATTCCCTTTTATTTCCCTCAACACCTTTTTTTTTTTCTTAATAAATTTTTAAAAAATCAAACATTAATGTGTTCTAGGTCATTCAATGGGGTTCACATAGAATGAATATGAAGCTCACCCATTTTTAACCATGCTCGTTAACACTCCGAACATAATTGATTGACTAGGACTAGAGTGGCTAAGGTGAGACGAGTCTCTCAACTAAAAGGATAAATGTGCGCACCAGCACACGCTTGTTTCTTTTCTTTAGCAGGTCACATTATTCTTGCAGAACAGATCAGCTAAGATGTAATAGTCAAAATTCATCTCTAGCAGATATTGTCATATTTGAGCTTTCGCTTATGGACTTCCCCTTAAAGCTATTAAAACACGTCAACAAATTTAGATTAGACTAGATGTAACAGCCCAAGCCCACGTTACCTGATATTATCTTTTTTGGGCTTTCCCTTTCGAGCTTTCCCTCAAGGTTTTTAAAACGCGTCTGTTAAAGAGATGTTTCAACACCCTTATAAATAAAACTTCATTCTCCTCCTCAACCGATGTGGGATCTCACAGTCCACTTCTCTTCGGGTCCCAGCGTCTTCACTAGCATTCATTTCTTTATCCAATCGATGTGGGACCCCTAATCCACCCCTTTTGGGGACCAGCGTCCTTACTGGCACACTACCTCATCTCCACCCCCCCTCCCCCTTTCGGAGCTCAGCCTTCTCGCTGGCACATCATCCGGTGTCTGGTTTTGATACTATTTATAAAAGCCCAAGCCCACCGCTAGCACATATTGTCCTCTTCGGACTTTCCCTTTCAAGTTTCTCCTCAAGATTTTTAAAATGCGTAAGCTCGGGAGAAGTTTTCACACTCTTATAAAAAAGTGTTTCGTTTTTTTCCCGAATCGATGTGAGATCTCACATAAGATCATGAAACCATTACTCTCGTATTAGGCTCCACATTTATGATAAAGTTTTTGATATAGTAATATAAAACATAATTCAAGACTAACTATTATTACGACTTGAATGAATGGATGTTGGTATGAAATGACATGATGAATTAGTTATAACAGCTTCAAATATATAAAGATGAATTTATTATTTATTAACTAACGCGCGCGCCTCGTGTGCCATTTTATTTTTATTATTATTTATAAGCCGTAATATTTGGACAATTATTATTCTTTTTTATTTTTCCAAATTAAATTTGTATTTATTTTATTTTTGGAAATTGTGGCCTCTCTATAATTTATATTTACACCATCCTTTTATTATGAGTTATAAAATCTTACCTAATTAATATATTTGCTGTTATTATTTCTTTCCATTTTTGTTTTATTCACTCCTTGTTTCAAGTTCATTCAAAGCTTATTATAAAATAATATATATATATATATATATATATATATATATATATATATATATATATATATAGAATATTTATTTATAACTAAAAATAAAGAAAAATAAATAATATTATTAAAAATGTGACATCAACCTTTTGATAGCTAAAACCTTGTTACAATGGCGAATTTAATTATTTTCTTAAATTTTAAGGGTTAAAATGTTAAGTTGAGACATATCATCAATGCTTAAATGCTCACTCCGAACCACTTGGGCCCAAGCCCAATACGCATGCAAAAGCCTATATGAAGTGATCGAATGTGGCCCATTCTACAGCCCATATATTTTGGGCCTCATGATGGTTTTCTTTATTAAGCCCAAAAGTGTTTTGTTCTAGCGGCCCAAAGTATAAAAAGCCCAATTAGAGAAATAGCTAATTTTTTAAAAGAGGAATTTAAAAAATGGTTATTGCAATAAATAAATCTATTTCAAGCTCTTTGATGTTTCCATTCAAAATTAAACCGTCAAACAAGACCGAAATTTTATTGATTTACTTGTCTTTCTATATTCTTCTATTGTTTTTACCACTTTTACAAGGTATGTAACATACTTTTATCGCCGTTTGTCTATTTGAAAAATTTCATGCATTCGAGATATTCTTTACTATTGTTGTTTATCTAGGTACGTTTTTTTTCCCTTTTTTCCCTTTTTCATTTGACCTAAGAACGTATTGGTCGAGGTCTACATTTTTACCACTGTTTTTTTTTTTTGCAAAATAATTATTTTTCTTAATCCATTATGAAATAATTTTTTTATAATTTAATATATATATATATTCAACTACTACATGTGGGCTATCAATTTCCAAAAATAAATGCTTTCATAAAAGACCAGCTGGCCACGTGTATTATATATAAATAAAATTCATAAATTCATATAAATAAAATCTTAATGTGTATTATATGTACGTTAAAAAACTTGACTATTTACCGTTGAAGATTTTTATATTTATATTTGGAATGCTAAAAAATGAAAGAATTTCTCATTTTTATTCAAAGTTATAATATTTAAAATTAAAAAATAAAAATGAGATTAAGAAGATATTTAAGAAACGAGAAAAAATAGATTTAATGAATTATAGATCGAAAAATCAAAGAAAGAAACGAGGTGAGTGTAAATAAACAGTTCCATTTGTATACTAATAATTTTTTTTTTTTTTACATGTAAAAATATTTTTAAATATATTTTAAAAAAGTTTAATAGTATAAATAAAATTTAAAAGAATAGTAATGAAAATTTTGAAATTTTAAAATGATTTTTCAAACCATTTAAAAATATTTTTTAAACAAACTTTTATCCAAAAACTAATGAAAAAAAAATTAAATATTGAAATTCAAATTTTTAGGCATATAATACCAATAAAGAAAGAAAGTAGTAATTAATATAATAAAAATTGAGAAGTAATGAGCTGTGTTCATCTATAAATAAACGCACGACGAATTAGGAAAGTCCAGAACGCCCCAGGGGAAGCAGATTCCCAATTCAAATCCCCAGAAATTTAATTCTTCACAGAAATGGACGAATCCTGTTCTTCCAAGAGGTTAATATACTTTCCCTCTCTTTCATTTCTCTTCCCTCCACAATCCTTGGAACACAGAAAAACCCAGTAACGGAACCTCTGTTTCCTTCAATTTGCAGGTTGAACGGTAAAGTTGCCATAATCACCGGCGCCGCCAGCGGATTTGGCAAGAGCACCGCCAGGTTGTTCGTTAAACACGGCGCCAGTGTGGTCGTCGCCGACGTCCTCGACGATCTCGGCCGATCACTCTGCCAAGAACTCGGATCTGAGAAAACTGTTTCGTATTTACACTGCGACGTGACGAGCGATTCTGATGTGAAGAACGCTGTCGATTTCGCCGTCGAGAGGTACGGGAAGCTAGATATAATGTACAACAATGCCGGAATCACCGGCGAAATGGATCCGACGATTTTAGGTACGGATGGGGAGAATTTCAAGAAGGTATTCGAGGTGAATGTGTACGGAGGGTTTTTAGGAGCGAAACATGCGGCTAGGGTTATGATTCCAAGAAGAAGCGGCCTGATTCTCTTCACTTCCAGTGTTGCTTCGGTGAATAGCGGCGAATCGCCGCATGCTTATACGATGTCGAAGCACGCAGTGGTGGGATTGATGAGGAATTTGTGTGTGGAATTGGGGGAATTTGGGATTAGGGTTAATTCGATATCTCCAGGGGCTATTGCAACGCCGTTACTGAGAAATGCGTTGGGATTCACGGAGGAGGCGCTGGAAGAGGTGATCCGCTCGTCGGCGATTTTGAAGGGGGTAGTTCCGACGGCGGAGGATGTGGCGGAGGCGGCGCTCTACTTGTGTAGTGATGAATCCAGGGTGATAAGCGGGCATAATCTCGTCGTCGACGGCGGCTATAGCACCGCCAACCGCTCTTTCTCCGCCGCCGTTATCAGAAAACTGTCCTCTTCTCCGTGAATATTTTTAATTTAATTTTTATTATTCTTAATAGCAGATTGACGTATTTTCATTAAAGAATATTTTTAATAAATAAAAAACGTAGAAAAAACTCAAATTTGGAAAAATTTATAATTCGACTAAAATTGGGGGGTCGTGATGTAAAGTATTTGAGGAGCGTGGGGTTGTGCTGGAATTAATGAAAAGTTGAGGGGGTGAGTTGAAATTTGGGAAAATATAAAAATGGTGGATAGATGATGATGTGACGTCGTTTTCAATTGTCACAGTAAAACGGTGAGTTTTAATGCTTCATCCTTCCACACGCTTTTGGAGCTGCCCGCATTACTACGAGACCGGACAACTCAAAATTAATTCGTATTAAAAAATAATATAAAAAGGCTAAAAATCATCCACTAGAAGACGTAGGCTAAAATATAAATAATTGTAATTTTTAAGTTTTAATTTGAAAAATTCATATTAAGAGTCAACATTGGCTGCTATTGCTCCTTATCTACAAAATTTAAGCCCAACTTCTATGATCATTTTTAAAACATTTTGAACGTGTGGGGGATGTTCTTGTTTAGCTTTTTTTAAAAATCAATTACATTAAATAATTTTTTTAAAAAAAATTTCTCACAAAAATAAAAATAATATTACGTGTCAACTTATTTAAATATATAGTCTAAATATTCAATCACGTGGTTAACATTATTACAATAATATTGATACATTAGAAAAATAGGTATTGAGGGTGGGGATGGAGAAAGGGGTAGTGCGTGAAGTCCTCGTCCCTATTTATCTCATGGGCTCGTGGGAATTGTTTCTTCATTTTTTACATTTTTCACATGAAAAATGGACGTTTCTTGTTAAGTGATAAAACATTTATAAATCTCTTTAAAGTTGGGGGTACGATGTTATATATTCCCTTTTACTCTCATCCTCTGTCTTAAAAATTTATTTTCTATGTCAACTCGTGAGTCACAATCACAAGTAAAAGAAAAAAAATCTAAAGGAAGTTGACGAAGATTTGAATTTATCCACAAAATAAAAGAAGAAATTCAAGATTTGACGCAACAATTGAATTTGGCTCGAGGAAAATAAGGGAATGAAAAATGAACATTTAAAACGATGATAAATACTGGGATATTTTAGAGAGGTCATTCTCAATCTCAATCCTAATCCAAAAATGACAGTTCCCAAACAATTATTCACCAGAGCTGACAAAAAGTATCTCAATATAATAAAACTACAAGTTTATAGCCACTCAACAATCAAATATACATAAATACACATCAGAGGGCTTTGATTTTGAGATGGCAGGCGGCGGCATGGTCTTCAAGCTATTTTGTTGGATGCTGTTATTTGGGGTAGCCTTGTGGCGGCCGTCGGCGGCGGAGCACGGAGGAGATGGCTCGGAGCTCCACTCACTGACTCAGAAGCTGATGGGTTTGGCAAGGGAAGGGGATTTCATGGAGTGGATAAAAGGAGTTAGAAGGAGAATCCATGAGTATCCAGAACTGGGATTTGAAGAGTACAGAACGAGTCAACTCGTGAGGTCTGAGCTTGACTCGCTTGGTATCAGTTACCAGTGGCCTGTTGCCAAGACTGGAGTGGTGGCTTCCATTACAGGGGCTTCTCTTTCTTCTTCCATGCCTGTTTTTGCTCTAAGAGCAGACATGGATGCGCTTCCTCTTCAGGTACTCTCTCTCTCTCTCTCTCTCTCTTTCTTTCTATATATATATATATACATACATACATATATCTATTGTCTCTTCAATCCCAAGAATGCAAAATCCCCTAAAAGAAGGAAAAAACAAGGTGATTACATGAGAAAAAAAAAAAAAAAAAAAAAAAAAAAAAAAAAAAAAAAAAAA
>NW_019268557.1:1789702-1815328 GCF_002738365.1 Cucurbita moschata | reverse complement strand
GAAAAAAAAAAAAAAAAAAAAAAAAAAACGCAGAATAGCATATCAAGAAACAGCTTCGACTAAACTTGTTGGCTTCCAATCCTTGCTCAATGAGTTACAATATTTCAGAAAAAAATTGAAATTCAACCTTGCTGATTGTTTTTTTCACTTGAGATGATCATACCAGGGAGTGCAAAATCTGAGTACAAGTAATGAGCAGTTTCAGATTCTCCATGCTTAATATAAACTTTATTCTCTTCAAAATTTTGAAGGAACTGGTAGAATGGGAATTCAAAAGCAAGGTAAAAGGTAAAATGCATGCCTGTGGTCATGATTCACATGTTGCTATGCTATTAGGAGCAGCAAGGTTGCTACAGAGTAAGAGACAGAAACTTAAGGTAAAAATTTTCGGACTTATCCTGTTTTTTTTTTTCTTTTAACCAGGGAGGGAACTGACCAGGATTGTTTGTATATGATGTTGTTTGAAGGGAACCGTGAAGCTAGTTTTCCAGCCAGGAGAAGAGTGTAATGGAGCTTATCAGATGCTACAAGAAGATGCCCTTGATAACATAGATGGAATCTTTGCATTGCACGTCTTGCCTTCCTTACCAACTGGTGTCATAGCCTCCAGGCCGGGTCCAGTATGTGCTGGAGCAGGACATTTTTCAGCCTTAATCCGAGGAAAGGGTGGACATGCAGCAGCCCCACATAAGACGAAGGACCCAGTTTTGGCAACAGCCTTCATAATTCAGGCTCTTCAACAGATCGTATCTCGTGAGACAGATCCTCTTGAGGCTGGGGTAAGTTTTACTCCCTCTAAATCAAGTCCCTAATTTTATCAATTTGTTAAGACCACAAGAATGAGATAACTTTTCAACAAGATTCAATACTTCAGTCCAAACAACAACTCAAAATTGTTCGAGGGCTCCCCCTCCAACAGACTCTTAAAGACTCTTAAAGGTTAGGTTACTACCTGCCTGCTTCTACGGAAGAGGTTGATTTTGTACCGACTTGAGGTCATATAGATCGGAACCCGGAGCGATAAGAATGAAAGGCCTACCCATTGCTACACCTACTGGCGCTTCAAAAGACTTAGATTCTATGCTACTGAAAGCCTTTTTTTAGGTAGGGGGGTGTAAGTCCCGAAAGCCTTTGGTACTTCGGTAGGCATATCTCAATATATCATTTTTAAAAAAACAAAAGGTTTAGAACCCTTCCCCTATTTCTGCATTTCATTCTCTGTTCGGCCCACCTCAAACAAAATGAGAAAAAAAGAAGAGAGAGACCTATTGATTCGAAGTCACTATGAAAGGGTCAGTCAATAGCATAACTTTTTCTTTCCCCGGTCTCCATTTGAAGGGAAAAGGCCTTCTCATTCCTAATCCGGTGGGGGGCCGTTCACTCATTAAACTGAAGGAAACTTGAAAATAGATCATAGTTAACTAATAATCAGCAATGTAGGTGGTAACGGTTGCATTTGTTGACGGAGGGCAAGCAGAAAATGTAGTTCCTGAAACCGTGAAAGTTGGAGGAACTTTTAGGAGCTTGTCCCCTGAGGGTCTCTCTTACCTCAAGGAAAGGATCAGAGAGGTATGGCCTGTTTTTCAATTAATCAACTTAACAAATTCCCATATTTTTTAAGTTGGACAAATCTTAATTTCTACTCAACAGGTCATCAACAAACAAGCAATAGTGCACCATTGTTATGCTTCAGTGGAGTTTATGGAGGATACACCAGTAATGGTTAACAATAAAGCATTATTTGAACATGCAAATAGAGTAGGAAATAGCTTACTTGGAGAATCCAATGTGCAACTCCTTCCATGGACCATGGGAGCTGAAGACTTCGGTTTCTTCTCACAGAGGATTGCAGCTACCATATATGGGATTGGGATAAGGAATGAGACTCTGGGATCAAGCCGGCCGTTGCACTCACCGCACTTTGTCCTTGATGAGGAGGCCCTTCCCATAGGAGCAGCTCTTCATGCTGCTGTGGCCATGTCTTACTTGGAACACAATTCAGTTTTCAGTGATTAATTTCAATTTCAATTCTGTAACCAAAACAGTATTTGAGAAATAAAACATGGCAAAGTGAGGATGCACATATTTCCCAAATTAATACCAGCATCGTAATGATATTGTTAGTCTAAATGAATCAAGATGTTAACCCGCTGGTGTAGTAAAATTGCAGACAGTGTATACACACTAAACCAAACTGCGACGGGGTATTTTTCAGAGCCCTCTTTCATTCATCCGGTTCCGCACAACAGACACATCCAGCCACCTTTCTGCTGCAGTATAGATATTGGATAATAGAACATAATTGTCTGCATTTTGAGGCTCGAGCTCAATAAGTTGATAAGCTACCACCTCTGAATCAGAATATAATTTACAGGCCGCAAGCAGTGTGTCACAATCGCCCTTTAACAAGCATGACCGTGAAACAGTGCACTCCATGCACCAACATGAGATTGAACAAGCACGGATTTTACGAGCTCGTAAGCTGCTCATAGTCTCCCAGATCGACTAAGAAGATCAACAATAATGCATAGTGATTACGCGTCATGATTTCAAAGAAATGTCAACCTCCATCCACAAGTCCAGCACGGCTACAAGCTGCTAAGATGACTGTTAAGGCTACTACATCGGGAGTTAGATCTTCATCTAACATCCTCTCGAAGAGTGACACAACCTGAGCTCCACGCCCATGGACTGACAACCCTTACATTACAGAACAACAGGGAATTAGATCTCTTTTAGGCATTTCTTCAAACAGATACATGGCTCGCTTCATGTTTCCACACTTGGCATTCATATCTTTAAGAGCTGCCCTAACATGAGCTCCACAAAGATCAACTAAGCACTTGGTAACATATGAATCAACCCACGTGAGAACAAGCTGACATTAAGCTTGCCAATAGAAACTCATCAGATTTCACATTCCTAGAACCCATTTCAAGAAAAGTTTTGACAGCCTCATTTGGCTGGCGATTTTGTGTATACCCAGATATCAAAGCCGACAATGCCACAATATCTCTTTCAGGTGCCTTTTGAAACAAATTCATGGCAGAAAGCATGCCACCGCTTTTGCATCCCACCGATCATTTTTGTGAAAGATACAAGATTATTCACCGGCATTTCATCGAACACCTTCTCAGCAACACTTTAAATCACCCATTTTCATGTACGCACCAACAATTGCATTCCACGACGCCACATTTCTCTCCGGCATCGAATCGAAACTTCTTTGCCTCCACCAAATTCCCAATGCTCGAATACCCAACAATCATAGCCGTCCATGAAACCACAACCTTCTCTGATATCAAACATCTGACGTCTCATACAAATCCTCATCAACATCACATCTCAAAGGGTCATCCCTTCCATCACCTTCCCCTCGGTTGCGCGCGCCTTGAGAAACGAAGGAAATGTCTACGGAAATGATATTTGATAGCTTTTGATTATGCCGGTCAACTGTAAATCAAATAAATAAATAAACATCTTACTTTTTATTTTTGATTTATTACTCAAAAAATTAAATATGAACAAAATTTAATTTGTAAATTATGTTTGATCATCATTTTTTAAAGTAAATAATTTCAATATATTTTATATTTAGTGTGATAACAAAAAAAAAAAAAAAAAAGTCTTGAAATTTGTTTATTTTTATTTTAAAATCAGTCCAGATTTGAAAACAATTAAAATTATAATAAAAAAGAGTTAACTTATATTTATTTACCTATTGTACATTGAAATTTTCATTTATTTACAAAATATTTTTTTAATAAAAGAAAAATCTGTATTCTAACAAAATGGTTATTTTACATATTTAAATTTTAATAAAAGACTTCAAATTATTTTATTTCATGTAAAATAAGAAAAAAAATCTTGAAATTTATTGATCGCTCAAGAACAACCCTTCACTCTGTTTCCCTCTCTGTTTTCTCCTCCGTCTCTTCCCCTTTTTCCATCAATTCTTCACCCAAAATTTTCCCGGAAACATCTCGAACCCATCGCCGTCGCTGCCGCTGTCGCCAAGAGCTTGTGGTTACTCCAATGGAAAATGGGTTTGGGATGAGACTTATGCATTCCACTCTTACGCCGAGAATTGCCCCTTCGCTGATACTGGATTCCGGTGCGTCCAAAATGGCGGGAATGATGACGGTTACCGGAGGCGGTAGCGGCAGACGGACGGCTGCGATATCCCGAGGTATGAGTATGGCTATAAACTTCTCGGTCTTGAATTCTTTTAGAATCCTTTTCAACTCATCTGGGAGTATGAATTTTCAATTCGCCATTGTTTATGTGCGGAAGTACAGCAAATGCTATTAATCCTGGTTATATAATGGACAAACCTGCTGGGGAAGATAACCTCTCCCAGAAGGATGATAGGAGCCAAAAAGTGTAATCGTATGGGATCTTAACAAAGACGTGGATGAAAATATGGATTTTGTGTCCCAAAACAATCTCAAGAGAGATTCAAATCGTTTGGGAAAATTGATAGCACAATACTTCAGAACATAAGGTTTCGATTGTTCTCTCACAATCCAAGCATAGTTAAGTAAATCAACTGGATTAATAATTTTCATACAGTTGTGAATCTAGATTGAGTTTCGACTCTAGATGTAAACATTTGATCAGATTACTGCGACACGTTAGCTCAAGGATTAATACACCTTCTTTCCTATCAATAAATGGGAAAAGAGAAGTAACATCCATTTTTGTTTCAGAGGTTTACTATTTCTAAGAAGAGGAGAGACTGAATATGGATGTAATGGAAGCATTTTGTGGGTCGCTACAGACATCGAAGCGATGGGTGGAGGAACATTTGGATCCAAACTGAACTCGAGTTTTCTTTCAAGGGTATTCTCCTGTTCATCAAGGGTAAATTATAGTCATGTTCATGATGAAGCCTAGATGACTGAATTTTGCTGGAGGGAGCAGTCATTTAGAAGTTAACAATGGTTAGTAGCTTTGTGGAACAAGCTTTTTGTGAAGTGAAGGGGTCACTGGGACACTGATAAGGGGGGCAGAAAGAGGCTACAAAGCCGGAAGATGAGCCAGAAAACAATATTTTCATTTCAAATGTAATAAAACAAATGGATTCTGTAAAACATAAAGTTCAGGTATTGAATATTACATATCTAACAGAGTTCAGAAAGGATGAACACCCTTCAAAGAATCGTGGGCCCGACACGCCAGATGAAGCTTCACTGGTGCCTGCCTGGAATACCAGATACGAGGAATAAACTTGTTTATGCCAAAATATTATTGTCAAAAGGATTCAGAAAGTAATGTAAAGTATGTTCAGAAGAAAAATAGCTAACCTCATGTTTAGAACTCTCGTTTCCATAACCCTACAAAATGCAAGATGCTTCACTCAGCTTCTTCTTCCTCAGTGTTTTCATCTGAGTTTACTTCACTGGTTTTCATTTCCTTGACTTTCTCAAGCTGTCTCAACAGATTCAACCTTTCTTGTCCATATGTCGATGGTATCTGTATGGACAATGTTTAATTCACTCATAATATGAACGAGCATGAAAATAAATTCTATCTATGAATCTGCTAAACACTTTGAAGTCATACCAAGGATGGAACATATCTCTGGATGGCAGCCAGCATAGCTGCATGTCCAACTGCTGTAACCTGGAAATATAAGTGAATAAATCTCCAAAAATCAAACCAGACAGGCATACCAACCAAGATAAACAATCTAAATATGTAGAGCACTGAAACGTACTGGAAGAAGCATCAATACACCAATTGGAACAACAGATGCTAGGTCGGTTAGGGTTCTTCGTAGGGCATTCTTTTCTTTCCCAGTCAACTCATCTCCAATCAGTACCCTCCTAAGCAATCCCATAGCAGCAGCAACATCAATAGCCAAGAGTTGAGTGCCTTGCCATACATCCTGCCAATCAAATACTCCATCAGTGACAATTTTTGGATGCCGAGGTCGAGAAACCAATCAATCAAGGGGAAGGAATTCAAGCAAATAGACTTCCCCAAACGTCATAACAATACAAAGGATTGCATGGATGAGGATCCATGCAAACAGGACGAGAGATGTCGAAAAGGAAGAGATCCAACTAGAGTATCATAAATTTACTAAATGCTATACACACGATAATTGAACCACGTAAAAATGGCTCAACTCGAGTAAATTTAATTGCTTTCCCACCATAAACCAGTGGCAATCATGAGATTATCAAACTTCAAGTCAAGAGGCCTTATGCCTTGACTGATGATAAAGGACTACGATGAAATGAGTATACTAGAAAGCATATAGTTTAAATGTAAGAAGATTGTACGAACTCATACTGTGCTAGTTTCCTTTAGCTTGTCAATAGATTTTTCAATAATATTGTCTTTCTTCTGAATCTGCAATAGTTGACTATTCTCACGATTACGGAAACTGCTTGCAGCATCATCTGTATCCTTCGGATCCTGGAGAAAGAAAGAAAACTGTGGTTAGTCTGTAAAACAAAATTAATGATAATAATGATAAATAAACAGATCAAATTTAATGAAAAACTAGAGTTCTTTAAGCGTATTACTTGAATGATTATGAAAAACAGTGAACTCAACAAACATTAAAAAGACAAACGGTAGCATACTTAATAATGTACCTCATCAGTTTCTGATTCTTCCGAGCTTTTCTGTACCCGTTTTTCAAGTTCTATTAGCTCATTTCGGAGAAGTTCAAAACGATGGAACTCATTCAATTCTGTGTTCATTACATCTATATCAGAAGTGTGACGTCCAATGGCATCCTCCTGCATATGTAAAATGGTACTTCAATAAATCACAACTAAGTATGCAGCTCTCGCCAGGAACTACATGTCTGAAATTCAAGACATGTATTCCTAAAAGGAACAAAAGACCAATACATTGATCCTTTCAAAGACAACACCTAAAACACCGTCATGTTTTATAGACATCTCTAGGCTAGTGTTTGGATGTCCTTTGATACATGATAATGATGGCAATACGTGGCAGGGCACTTTATTTCCTCATGTCAACTACAATAAGCATCTAATAGAGTTCCATTTTCAAGGCTAGCAAACAAGAACATGGAAGAAGAATTCAGGCCTAATAACAAAGAAAATTTTCACAACAAGAGACCACAAGTTTTTTCAGTTAAGACAAATAGCAAGCACCATTACGAAAATCTAGATACAAAAATCTTACATATTATGAGGATTAAAGCACAGAATTCCCAACATCATTACAATCGGAAGCTCACACATTCTTGAGAAATTGTAAATACGAACTATATTATTTTTTAGGAACATAAAACTATTTTATATCTGAAATAGCATTCTAGGTAGCGAAACCTTTTAAAGCTCTTTAAACACAAAAAGTAAGAAAAAAAGAGTTAAGAATGGCTTCTCCCAAACGTTTTATCCACTCCTACCCCCCAGCCTTGATCTGAACTCTTCTAGTCTATTCCATTTCAAGGGAACTTTGGAAATATAAACCCTCTTTTGTCATAATTTGAGTATTAAAAAAAAAAAGAACCAGCAACTTTTGACGAGGAATCTAGAGGAAGCAAGATTCATATTAAGGAAGTTGGAAAATGAGGCTCCTATTCATTCTTTAAGAGGAAATTGGAAAATCAAATTCCTCTATGATCACATTGAAGGAGCACACCAATTTACACATTTGAACGGCAAAAAGAGTGTGCATACGCACAGACACACCAAATTTGATATACAAATGTTTATGCTTTATAGAACAACAATGACAGTGGATAGAAATCGCAAAAATACACAAAAGCAATTGTGGTTGGATGAATATCAAAAACCTAATGAAATTAGAAAAAACAATATTAAATAAAAGGTGACATACTGATCCGTCAATGCCTGACTCAGGATCTGGTTGCCAAGTAGAAGGGACCAAGTTCCATAGCCTACGAGTTCTGCCACAAACAAAATATTTGTTTTCTTTATTAAATAAGGTAAAAGAAATGGAGAAAGGAACACTCAGTTGCTGATAAAGGGTAAAAAACAAAATATAGTCATTGAAATGAAGCTTCTCAAATACAGGCAGGATGTTCTTGCCTGTTGCTCCTGTTGTTAACTGTCTTAGCCCTCTTTTTATTGTTTCCTTTCAGGTATTCACGTTGGTTGCTACTGGAACGACTTTCATCAGCTTCCTGGAATCAAGTACCGATGTTCAAGAATGATGAGTCGGAAATTATAGAGGTTCTGTTACCATCACTACATGGAGCAGATATGGGCATAACAACAGAGAATAATAAACCCATTAGAGAGACATACATCTTTGATTCCATTCAAACCCTATGAAAGAAATTACGTGCTTCTGTGATTTGGCGTGAGATCAACATTATGAACTCTTGCAAGCTTAACGGTTGAACTAAGGTTCTAATTCTTGCAGACTATGCTGAATTTGTAAATGACATTCATGAGTTCAACCTGTTACGACATGGACTATTTGTCCCAGTTTCTTTTGTACATCCCCCAGCCTTAGTTTAACCAAAAGTGAGAGACATGAGAAGGAACACTCACTAAACATATGTTATAATCATGCACATCAGGTTAAAAGGTACTCTACTCGTCCTGCAAATAATGCAACTCTCCAATCTTCATATACCTTGTGGACACCAAGATTAGTGGTATATGATTGAGTTCAATATGTTTAGTTTGCTGATAAAATAAAAGATTGGATGCAATGGGAAAGAAGACTTGATTATCAAACCTAACTCAGCGAGTTGTTGTATGTAGATACAATATAAATTTGTATTTTGTTTTAGCACTCGAGTGCTCTTACTCTTCCATCCAATCAGATGACCTCTAACAAAGACACAATATCTTAAAATGGATCGTCTCCGTCCTTCAATACTCATTTTTTGCATTAATGCAGGATCTTCCATCAAACAATAACTTCACATACTGATCTTCTACCATTAAGTTCAGGAGTGTACCAGAAATCATCAAGATAAATGAAATACCTGCTCAAGAAAAGCTGCTTTTGCTCTGAAAGATGCCTCCAGAAATTCAGCTTCTTTCTTTAGTTTCCTTATTTTCTCAAGGTCAGAACAAGCAGCTTTTAAATGTTCTCTTCCAGAATTTGTGCTTGATAGATGCAGTTCTTGAAGCAACTGTTCAAGTCGTTTCAATGCTTCTTCAACACTTTCCAAAGCCTAGTACCAGAAGACTCGAGTAAAGTCCAAGAACAAAACAGAAAAAACAAACGAAAAATTATGATAGGCAGATATCATGATTTATGATTCTTCATTTTTTCCCCCATCAAATACTCTGGCAAAAAAAATTCAAAATCAAGAACACTATAATATGTGAAATTGAAGGTCAACCTATCAAAAAATAATATATGAAAATTTTTACAGGAAAAACAAATTGTTATTTGTTCTGTCTAAAAGAGCATATGCATATGCATTGCAAAACAATATTTACATCATTATATACAAAACACGGCATGGAGATTAACTCATGGCAAAAAAGAACGGAATCTTCTGAAAAGACATACCCATATAAATTAGTAATTAAACAAATAATTACATGTTATAACGAATTAAGTTCCCGGCAGTCAATGAAGATTGAAAAACCCTTAGAAGACATCAGAACTTTGAAACTCAAAAATGACACAGTCCTAACTCAATAAGGCTAAACTTAGAAGCTTGTAAGGTTTGTCTATGCAACCCTCCAAAGTGTCTCACTTAACATGTTTAGTTTTGTAGGTTGACTGGACTATAGGCCACATTGGTAGAACAATGTTACCAGAACACCCAGCATGTATCTCTACAATTAATTTCCCAACACTTTCTAAAATGGTCTATTTTAGTGTTTATTGCGTTTAGAGTTACCAGAACATCCTCATGGCAAAGATCTCGTCAGAAAAAAAAATTCTTTCTTTTGATATTTGCTACACTCCATGCCAAATATCTCTAGGAGTATTATTCAAGCCAAAATCCACCTTCTCTGCCATGGGTCAAAACCTTTAGCAAGAAGAATCACATAAAAGAAAGATAAAAAAATCCAATCAATCTAGTCAAAAGATTTTCCAAATTCAAGCTCAATAACATTGACCTTCATCAATAAATTCATTCATGAGACAGGAATCAAGGATTTGAAATGGAAAACAATATACTCAAAAGAAGACCTTGTCAAAGGATTCAGTTTCACGCTTAGTGGTTGAAGAATTACTAGATCCACTCTTTTCAAGAGAAATATTGGCATTTCTCTCTAGCATCTCATTCCTGAAAGACATTTTACGAAGGTTAAAAGGGCAAAACACCTGCTACTTCAAGAATGAGATTAGATCTCTAATGAATACAGAATTATTAGCTCCTGAATATAAAAGCAAGAAAAGGAGATGAAAAAAAAAGTGAAGATGATCAAGTAGTTGCATCATGACAATATTATCTTCCTATAAGATGACAGTTTGAATTTGATAAAATAAAGTAGAAACAATCAAATATAAACCATTAGCCTGGTAAAGATTTAAAAAAAATTAAATAATAAAAACATGAAAGACGAGCTAGTAATCCCCAAGTGCTGACATGATGAATAATTTGTTTTTTTTTTTTTCAGTCGAGCAATTTTAAAATACAAAAATAGATATCTGCAAGCTTTGGACAAGTGTGAACTCTTTGCCCTCCTAATATTGGTTTGATTTCAACAAACTCATGAAGCATCAATTAATTTTGGGTTTTGAAGACTTAATGCTGTACGACATGAAAAATTGAGTGGGGTGGTTCTTGTTCTGTCAGAATCAAACATTTCAGTAATCAGAGGAAGATCGGACAAAATAATTCTTCATTCCAAGAAATGAAAAAAATGTACAAAGGCATACACAAAATAAAATCAAACACATAAAGAAGAAGTTCATCCACTAATAGAAAAGGATTCCAATCCAAAATAATCAAAGATCATAATTACAAGAAGATTGGGTAACAAACATCGATAGGGACACATCAAACCTATCAACCTCATAGACTCCCACGATTTCTCCACCTCCCTAAAAGTTCTACAGTCTTAGGTTTCCTACATCCAACCCTCCCATGACCAAAGGTTTTGAAACTATATCCCATTTAACCCTTTTTACCCATTCCCATAAAAAATCATCTATCTACTTCTGGTAAGTCTTGCTCACTAAAATATCGTCCTAAACAAAGATTGAAATAACTCAGAATACTGCTTAGAACTGACAGAATAAGCACCAATCTTTTCCCTTGGAGAAAAAAGTCCCTTTTAGGAACTCATCCTAAACTTTTTCCCCCACAGGAATCCAAAAGACTTGGACACTTCAGGTTACCACCCAAGGGAGCCCAAGATAAGAGCATGGAAGGTTATTCACCTCATTACTTACCAAAAAGCCCAAGAATTCAACTTTTCAGGGGTTTAAGCCTATGATGAAATTTGTATCCCTATTAATTTTAGAACCTGAAATAGATTCGAAGAAGGAAAAAACACCATTAAGATTAACAAAGGACCCTTAATGGCCTGAACATGACAACAAGCCAAAGAAACCAAAAATCCGCCATTCAAACTGCAAAAGTTGCACCTCACAATGAAAACTGAAAATTTAAGGACTCAAACCCCTAAGCCCCAGACTCCAAATATAATGGCAAGAGTTTAGACCCTTTTTGATGAACAAGGCTCTGAACACAAGAATTGCATCAACAAAACCTCAAAGCCAAGCAGATTTTCTAAAGCGTGTTTTTTATTTTACCAAACTGGGTTTAATTATGAACATATTCAAAATTTAATTGTGAGGATGCCCTTTTGATCCAACAAAAAGTAAAGGCAAGCCTTTTCTCATTTAAGAAAATCATACTCTGTAAAAATTATTTGGTGAGGAAAACTGAAGGTGAGAGTGAATATCCATATGAAACTGAGAGATGACAAGTTGGCAACTGTAAGGGAATGGTGTAAAGAGTCAGTTCATAAGCTATCAGTTCCGCAAATGAGACTAACCTATGTGCTCAAATAGTCCGTGTATCAGTTTATATCTGTGTAGTTGTGTATGTATATAACCAAGAGAGAGGAGATGGCATCAACTTACTTCATGATACCTAGCTCTTCCATACATTCTGTCAACTTGGTATGCCTAACATTCAAAAGATTTTGTTTAGGGGACGGGATCCAAATGCAGCTAATTGAATCATATGTCAGCCATACCCTTGGTTCAAAGAGAAAAATAAAGAGTTCAATTACCCCACTGATAGAAATTTTGCCGCCTTTACATTTGAAGGACTCTCCAACCATTTACTGTACTTGATGAAGCACTCAATCCAATGAGCACAAACATCTAATGCTTGGGGGATTGCCTCAACATTTGGAGGACCTTCTCTTTTGTTCATATGCCCATCAGATGGTTTCAAATAGCCAGGGTTGTTTGGGTAAAATGGAAGCCAATCCAGCTCTTCACAGACTACCTGAAGAGTTCAAAATTGATCATAAATCTTTAATGAACCAAAGTGTCCTTATATATGCAATGAGCAAAATGGGTACTAACCTCCACATATAATTGATAAGAACTGATTGATGAAAGGTGAGGATAGTATAAGACGCTTCCCCCTATAAGGTACCTGCATTAGAACAAGAAGCCATATACACAACCAAAACTTGAAAACCAGCACCATATTTTTTTAGGAATCCTCAAAGTATACCTGATGAAGCTTCCAAGAGAATCATCTAAAACTTCAAATCCATTAGCAGAGAGAAAAGACTGTGTGCTTCTTCCCAAGGCAATAAAGAATCCAAATATAGCCAAATCTTTCTCCAAAACCTGCATTAGGTTAATACATGCTTCCATTTTCAGCTACAATATGATTGAAAGTTAAAACAATTGGAAAAAATATGAGAGCAAATAAAAGACATTCCCCCAACTTAACCAAAACAATTTTATAAATTTTGCAATGGTGGATTCATCCACGGGGAATCATTGATATTTTCCACCTATAATTTCACCTTAGCGTTATCCTTTCCATGTAAATATTGTTTCTTTATTGATAGAACAGATTATATATTCAGTAACTGAAAGTAGTTATCTTATCAATAGATAAGAAAAAGCATTGTCGCTCGATATAGATACATGATTGATCATTCTTGAGACAACATGTTAAGTCGTGAAGTCACCATTCTAAGTACTCATTATTCCAAACACTTTATTCATTTTTTAACATTTGTAACAATAATCGTTAGTAGTCCAATAAGTATCAGAAGCAAGGAAATCTCTTTGAAGTACCCAAAATCTAGCAGCGTGAGATATAGGGAAAGTTAAAGGTGGGTTAGGATGATGTGTTACTCCTACAAAGTTATACCTAAATAACTTTCAATTAACATCTTTATTCAACTTTAAATTCAACAAGTTATCTATGGAGATACTCTTTCTCTAATAGAACGCTGACCTCACTACTCTTCTGATAATGTTACATTTGTCTAGACCATACTCTTTCTCTAACTACACCAAAGAACTGTAATTAAATTCAGTAAGGCAACTTTGGAGGGTTAAGATGTTGCTCGAAATTATCCAAGGTTAAAGAAGTTAATGTCTACCTCAATACTTTCTGATGTTGTCAATCTGGACCATATTCTTTCTCTATCTATAGCTTGCTGTAGCTGCTTCTGTACAAGACCAACCCAGAAGATTACTTCTTCTGCACCCCAGTCATTTTTTACTCTGCAAGCAGCTGCTCGAGAACCAAAATGAAGAAGGAATTCTCGACGCAGACCAATGCTCTTTATGGATTCAAAAGCTTCAGAAATAGGAACATATTCTATCAGCGTGTCCATCAATCTACCAGATACCTCTGGAATTATAGAAAAAAATTGTGGACAAGAGACTTTTGCAGGCCCAAGTTTTGTGATAGCAGCAAGACAAGCCAGTGCAAGCATGAGGAGTGACACACTTGTACTGCCAGAGTCCATAGATAATCCTCTGCCATCCCTGAAGTGAACAAATTTGGCATTATTCCTTCACGCACAAAAAGATCATAAACATTCATGGGGCAATTAACATGATACATACAATGCAGTTGCAGCAGAAAAGCGTGGGTCCTGTTCAAAATAATTGACAAATGATGCTGTCACCACCGGGATCTGCTGAGACCAAAACCAGTCATAAGTTTCTGGTTGCTTCGCTAATAGTTTATCTCTGATTAAGCTCTCCAAGGGAGCAGATTGGCGTAGTAAACTGCAAAAGTGTAATGATTAACAATTGATGTCTTCAACGATGGCAAAAGGTAGAACTGCAGATCAATAATCAACCCACTAACAATACCATCGAGTCATGGAGATCCTTTAGTAGTACTTTTGCGAACACAAAATTTAAACCCACTTTCAATAGCATCCAAGTAATTAAATTAATTTGTCCTTAAATTTCTATCCAAATACTAGAATATTAATGAAAATTACTTTTATTGAATAATGTGTTGGTATCATGCATAGCCAGATCCTGAATCATTTCCATGAAAGTGTTCTCAGTCTGCTGTAAGTTATATATATAGTTCAATATGTTCGCCGGGGGAAAAAAAAAGAAGTCTAACAAAATGACTTCAGAATTAATTACCTTCTCTCAACAAAAACGTTGACATCTTTGTCTCTATTATCACCCCGAGATGAAATTTCACAAGCTGCTTGCAACAAAGAATACACAGAGGCCTGTAAACAATACTCAGTTTAGATAGCAGAAATAATGTATGAGATTGAGACACCTGATGACATCAAAATTGTTGAGCTGTTAATTTGATGCTAAAAAAATATAACTTGTGTTACTATACCAGGCAAGATATCTAAACGTCAAAACTATCACGCAAGCAGGATAGAGACAACATTATGAGTACAGAGCTCACCACTGGATTAAACAATAATAACAGTGCGTACCCACAAGAAAGTTTCAATCAATACGTATGAACTAAAGAAATTATTGTTAGGTTCACAAGAAACCCTGGAAACGTAAGAACTTGAGACAAAAGAGCATGATAATGTCATCAATCTATACCACTAGCAGTACCACCTCTAGTATGTCCCGCATATTAAAAAATAATAATGATAGACCGTCTGTAGAATATGAAGTCCTTAAATATACTCTTCTTCATTCCATATTTCTCAATTGTTTTTCAAAATTATCCAAATCACACTCATGTACTTAAATGGAAACTGTAAGAGATGTTATTTACCACTTTAAGAACGTGACAAGGAAAGGAGGAGAGGAAGGTGAAGCCTAAGTTTGTTGTAAATGTAAAGGTCCAGTCATTAGTTATTACCTGATAAGACAGCGACTTAACCCATGCATTTCTGTCCATACCAAGCCAAGCTGTTGAAAACCAACGCATTTTTGAGGACGCACTGTGTTCTTTAATAGCCAACTCAAAATTTCTTGCAGCATCATGCAAAGATTGGACAAGGCCATCATTACAATCTTGTTTCCGTGAGTCATCTAATCTGATTCTCATTTTCTCAACATCAGAACTAGTGCTTGCTTGGGGACTTCCATTGACAGTTACACTCTCATCTGCTGAAGCGAGGGGTGAGAGGTTTCTTTTTCTGCAAAGTTGTAAATAACTTTTCTTAAAGCCTATGAAACTAGGATTGAGACTACTGTCATTCTTTTCTGATAAAACAGCTCTTATAAGGCATCTTTTCCTTGAATTTCCCCAGCTGCTTAGCAGGCCGTCCAATTTGGCTCTTTTACATGAAAAATAAGTCCGAGTTGGATTGTATGGAAGCCATGTTGTCGACGAACTGAAGACATGAGACAGCATAGTGAGCCCAAAAGATTAAGGATAAAAGGCACTAAAACTATTCAACTACATCAGGAAAGTTTTATTATAATCACGTTCCTGAGAAAAATATAATCACGTTCAGAAATAACGAAGGGGCAATTGACACCGATTTAACAATAACCTGTTCTCATGATATATCTTGCAATTTTCGCATCTTAGTTTCAAATTTATAAAAGAGAAAATGTTCGCCAGCTGAATATTAAAACTAAGGCAAAGCTACATATTACATTCATGTGTCCACTAAGGAGCTATGTTTATCAAGTCTTTGTCCACAATATCAAACAGTGGAGCAAAGCCACCAAATTCATTTCTTAAAATTGGGATGAAAGTACAATTTGACAACCAATCAGATAGATTATCAAACCTAATCCAACTTGATCACCTGCCCATTCATTTCTAATCCATTCAATTAACAGTGAAACCATGCCAACCCATCTAAATTTTTAAAAACAGAGCGCCATCATTCTATTCCACCAACTACTGTTAAACAGCACAATCCATAAAAAAAACGAACATAATTTAAAATACTAAAAGAATAATAATAAAAAAAGGTAGTCCCTAAGTGAACTAAATATCCAAAGGTTCAAGCGAAAAACATACAAATTAACCCAAAACTCAATACCCATTCAAGATTTCCAACGAGCATCAAGTTTCCTCTTCCCCTTCCTCAGTTAGCCCAAGAATCAAACATAACCAATAATAATCCAGATAACCATAGCAACGCAGAAGACAAAAGAACCATGGCGCAAACCCTAAACTCAATAAAGTTACAAACCCAAAAGAGAAAACTAGGGAACAACCAACAAATCAAATACAAAAAATTCTTTGAAAAACAAAAAAAAAACGCAAACGAATCCATTGATCATATATCATAGTACCTTGACGGTAGGAAGGTACTACCCTGAAATTCAAATGCCATCTGCAAGCGATGGGATACAGCGTAAGAAGTCGCAATTCAGCTCTTCCAGAAACATGAAAAAAGAGAATCAGAAGAAGAGTAACGAAGTGTAGAAGGGAAAAGTTTGGGTGTGTTCAAGAAAAAGTGAAGCCGGCGTGTCGAGAGAGGAATTATCCGTATACGTGGAGAGGAGAATGGACACAAGAATGATTGATTGATCGATGAGCGAACTGTAGGAAAATGGCGTTATCTTCTGCACAGTAATAGTTGAGACTCCAGCAAAACCAAGCTTTTTTTCGGTTATCCACAGCCACAAGAACAGAGGACTCACGGTCTTTTTCCAATGTTTTTCTTCTTTTTACACAACCTCGCGGCGCGCAATCCCACACAGCCCACGCTCATTCTTTCTTTTTTTTTTTTTTTTGAAAAAATAAATAATTTATTATATGGATTCAAATTTTAAATTAATATTAGTATCAATATAATTCTAAAATAAATTTGTAAATTAATCAAATTAAAGGAGAGAAAAATTAATATATAATTCTTCCGAATGAGGAAAATTTACTAAAATTTAATTAAAATGTTATTATTATATATTTGATTCATACATTCGTGATAAAAAAAACAAAATTCTCATTAAGAATTTATATTATTTGATAAAATTATTTAAATGTATGCAATTAAAAATTTTGAGTTTTATACCATAAATGAATGCATAAAAAATCCCCATCATAATATATAAAAGTTTAAACTAATTTAAAGACCAAAACATTAGAATTTCTATGTTTTTTAAATAAAAAAAAGACCCAATATAATATTTTAAAAATATTGAATTAAAATTTTAAATTTTAAAATCTACAAATGAATGTGGTAGATAAGACAAATTTAAAAGTTTAAGAACTAAATAACATAAATTTAAAAGTTTTAAGTACGAAATAGTAGACAAAATGTTCGTCTTTAAATATAATTTTACAATCCACGTCGTCACCCAAAACACCGGTGGAAAACCTCGACCAAAATTACAAAAAGAAAATTAGATTAAAAGGGTGAAGAACACACTAAGGAAAGTTCCCAAAACAAGAGAACTCAGCTAATGAGAATCACCAGAAAGTGAAATACTGGAAACAACAAAACTTGGAATGAGGAAGAGCAAAGTTCCTAAGAGTACGAAACTGAAAGAGGGCATGCAGCAATATCACACCATGCCATGCGTTTCTGTCAGCAATACCTCAAATCAAAAGGAGCTTTAAGAACAACCAAACTCTTTATAATTTTACACTGAAACAGACTCTCTACACTGGGAAGAACCACTAATTTTAGACATAATTCAGAGTGAGTTATATGTACACATCTAATTCACACACACATTTGAACTCAATCAAATCCGCCTCTTGACCTTCTCAAGATACTCAAGAATGGTGCATCTTCAGCAGTGCTTGGTAAAACTTATCGATAAATTGATCATCCTAGCATATCAATCAATATTCCACAGGTCAGCCAGCACACCCAGAAATAAGTGTTTTTATAATGCATAAACTTTGATTGAACTGGATAATGAAACAGAGCTATATACACCCAGAAATAAGTGTTCTTATAATGCATAAACTTTGATTGAACTGGATAATGAAACAGAGCTATATACACCCAGAAATAAGTGTTCTTATAATGCAAACTTTGATTGAACTGGATAATGAAACAGAGCTATATACACCCAGAAATAAGTGTTCTTATAATGCATAAACTTTGATTGAACTGGATAATGAAACAGAGTTATATACACCCAGAAAAAAGTGTTTCAATAATGCATAAACTTTGATTGAACTGGATAATGAAACAGAGCTATATACACCCAGAAATAAGTGTTCATAATGCATAAACTTTGATTGAACTGGATAATGAAACAGAGCTATATACACCCAGAAATAAGTGTTCTTATAATGCAAACTTTGATTGAACTGGATAATGAAACAGAGCTATATACACCCAGAAATAAGTGTTCTTATAATGCATAAACTTTGATTGAACTGGATAATGAAACAGAGTTATATACACCCAGAAAAAAGTGTTTCAATAATGCATAAACTTTGATTGAACTGGATAATGAAACAGAGCTATATACACCCAGAAATAAGTGTTCTTATAATGCATAAACTTTGATTGAACTGGATAATGAAACAGAGTTATATACACCCAGAAAAAAGTGTTTCAATAATGCATAAACTTTGATTGAACTGGATAATGAAACAGAGCTATATACACCCAGAAATAAGTGTTCTTATAATGCATAAACTTTGATTGAACTGGATAATGAAACAGAGTTATATACACCCAGAAAAAAGTGTTTCTATAATGCATAAACTTTGATTGATCTGGATAATGAAACAGAGTTATATACTAGAAGTAAAGCACAGAAAGAAGGGGAGGATCGTTAAGCCTCTCAGCCATGATATAAGAAACAAATTTAAATCGCTCCTCCTCGAAACTGGCAAATTGTTCGACGAAGAATCGAACTAACAAGTCAAAAATAAGAGGGAAGAACTGACAATTTGTTCTACACCTGCAACGGAACAACACTATTTTTCTTTTGCAGACACTCAGTCAAAGGAAATTGTTTAAAGCATGTGCTTCAAAGTGTTGAAATTGTTTAAGACAGAACATGGGAGCATGGAGGATCAATAAGAATACAATCAGTTTCAAATTGCAATGCAATTGTGGTTAATTGTGAACAAGGCCATTGCTGAGGGTATCATTAATTAGTGAGTTATCTGGGCAAATATCTTTCTACATTCATTTCCATATTCTTTTTAGTTATGGACTGGAATTCTGGTCCTAACATAGGTAGCTAATAAACAAACCACACCAGAGCATAAACTTCTAACCAAAACTGCTGGTCATAATATGGCTAAAAAAAATGAGAGAAAGATACCTGAACAAGCATCAGAAGTGCATCACGAACTTTATCCCTGTTAATAAGAGGCCCATCATTGAGAGCAGGGGCAGAACCAGGTGTAAGTGAAGGCGGGGGATTAGGTGGTGGAAATGGCTGGAGCATTGGGGTCCCATATGGGCTTTGTAAGTTGAGGGGAGGATGAAGTGTAGGCATTGGCATGGATGAGGGCAAGGAAGGCCTCATTGGTGCAGATGAGAAAGATGGAGGTGGAAAGAAGGAAGAAGGCTTCACAAGATTAGTGACCTGATTAGTGCCATTGTTTGGGTCAGGAGGTCCATAAGGAGAGGTTAGCGTAGTCGAAGCTGCGATGGGAAAAGATGGCTGTGGAGCCAGTGCAGGAGCTGCTACAACATTAGGAGGAATCAAAGATGGAGGGTTTATAGCAGAAGCATGATATGCCTGCCTTGAATCCGGTATATTTGGAGCATTATTTCCAATATTCATGGCCGCCTGCAGAAATACCATCAAGGTAACCGAATGGCATTGAAAATAAAATAAACCACACAATTACTGAATGTACAAGTTCCTTTGTAGATATCATCCCAACCAAGGCAGTCAGTGGTTTGTAAGAGAATGGAAGTCTCCCGAACTTAGAGTTTCACCATAATGCAAAAAAGGGTCTTATTTCAATAAATGTCGTTATGTATAAATTTTTTACCCCTCGGTGGAAAGTACAAGAAAAGAAGCGAGGGAGACAAACATAATTAACAAGATATTTAAAAGGAAAAAAAACAAACAATAGAATTATAATTAGGCTAAATTAATAAAAATACCCTTAAACTTTGTCTTTTGTCTCAAAAATATCTCCTTAAACTTTAAAAAAAGTTCAATACTACTTTTACCGTTAGTTTTGGATAAAAACTATTAATACTTTGTTTCAAAAATACCCTTTTAACTTTCAAAAGTTTCATTAATACTCTTAAGTTTGTTTGAAAACTTCAAAAATACCTTTAAACTTTTTTAAAAAATTCAAATATACCCTTACCGTTAGTACCATGTTCCGAAAATACACATGAACTTTCAAAAGTAACATTAAAAAGCTTGGAGATAATCTATGAGGGGCCGATAGATGGTTTTTGTCAATATATCGATGGTAAGGATTTTTTTAAACTTTTTTTTAATCAAGGTAAAGAGTTTTAATGTTATTTTTAAAATTACATGGGTATTTTTTAAACATAGTACTAACGGTAAGGGTATTTTTGAACTTTTTTTTAAAAATGAAAGGTACTAACGAAATTTTTTAAAGTTCAAGGTAGGTTTGAAACACTATTAAAAGTTCAAGAGTATTTTTGAAATAAAATACTATCGTTTCCATCCAAAACTTACAGTAAAGGTATTTTTGAAACTTTTTTTGAAAGTTTAGGGGTATATTTTAGACAAAGTACAAAGTTCGGGGGTATTTTTATTCATTTAGCCTTATAATTATTAAGTTCAGCTATACAGTTTGATAGGATACTAAAAAGGAACAATATAATAATAACATTATTACATCTGCAAGCTTCAGTATCTGATTTGCAATTGACTAACCTAAAGAACAATTTTGAGGTACAACGAAAAATTTAGCCAGAAAATGAAACTTAAATGTGAACTAGAATTTCATAAGAATCTGGTCATTCACACCAATAACTATGTAATCAATTCAGACCAGCAGTTCTAAAGCCAGTTAATAGATGAGCTGATGTATTTCTAGGTCTAGCAGATGAATCATCTCTTAATCGGTAAACTTCTTTGTCAACATTTGCAACCATTTTACCCTGAAGTTCAATAATAGTTCTGTTTCATTCGGAAGATTTTCATTCAGTAAAAGGAATTTTCATCAGAATTTGGTAAACGCATATTTTATTTTTTATCTCTCATTGACAAAAATGTTTATTTTCAACAGTAGACAAACAAAGTTGGATAAGAAAAGGTTTACAGTAGCACAAGTTCGATATATAAAGATAAAATATTAAGTCCATGAAAAAGAAAAGCTTACAACGCTACCACAAGAAAGTAACTAAAAAAATAAAAAGAGCAGAAAGACAAGGTTAGAGCACTAACACTAAAGAAGTTCACAAAGGAAGGATCTTCAGGGGCATCGGTGACAGTAGAGGGTGGTGCTGAGGGCTCCAATGGACCTTCAATCACTGACATTGATGGCACTGCCTCAAGCTCCTCAAAATCACTGGGTTGGAAAATAAATAAAAGATTGAGAAAAGTAGAAAATGAGTTAATATCCAGGCCTCAAAAATATCCAAGCCAATTTGGAAAACTGATTTCACATAACTATATCAATCCAACAGTTAACAGGGTACTGCTTAACACGTAATCAAAGAACAGAGAACACCAAATCGTAACGCCTAAAACCACAGGTAGAACAGAGAACTTCAATTCTTCAGTTTAACACTTAAAGCCCTTGAGGAGAATAGTGGACTATGGTAGAGTTCAACACCTCCCTTGGGATGTTTCTAATCAAAGAGTTCTGTGGCTGTCCTATGTCGTGTATTCTCAACCATTGGAGACGTTTTTTGTAACATTCTTTCTCTTGTAGTTATAGCTGCATATGCTCCTTTTGCATTGGGCTCTCTAGTTTTTTTTTTTTTTAATATGACTCTCTTACATTCTTTCATTTATCTTAATGAAGGTTAAGTTTTAATATGGAAAATACAAATGCTTTCCAATAATTCAATAAAAAAGGCAGGTAAAGTGATATGGCCATTTTTATTTTTATGGGAAACATGTTGTGGCTACCATCAAGCAAGATTCAATGACTCATATAACAAGCAAATGACATTCGTACACAACAATGTTGCCAAAAGGCCATCACTGTACAAATGTGGAAACTAAAATGCTTCAAATTATTATAATAACATTATTGTTACCCCTTGCTTGAAGAAACTTTGGACTTTAAAGGAACCTTCGAGAATGCATTAAGTATTCTGCAAAATAAAATGCACAAGTACGCCTCATGTAAGAAACCCATAAAAAATCAATGAAAAATTTCTTTGACAGTACAATGAAGGTCGAGGTTATAGTATTTTTACAAGAGAAAATTCATATAAAAGGTGAAAGGACTTGATGCCCAAGCCTAACCATGACGAATGGAGGTGAGTGCTATGAGCCATGGGGAACAAAGGTCTTGCTTTGATAAATAAAGTATGCAAAGAAACCACGAAACACATTTTTCTCTCCCCCTCAACCAAAAGAAAAAAAAAACAATATGATTAATAGGGGTAAAGAATGTGGTGGGGGATAAATTCCCCACAACATATCTTAACAGTGAACACATATACCCTGCATCCCTACACTATTCCTCGTACAGTCCTACTTCTCTCTTTCCAAACCACTCACAGAATTAGGACCGCTACATTTGGCCATGTGACTCTGGATCTGTAAGACCCTAGGACCTTACAACTTATATTGAGAAAATGTACCTCTAGCTTAGCCACTGCCCAACAACAACAACAATAAATTTCTTGAAGCTTCCCTCGAGAAATGGGCAAAGGGAGATAGCACACAGAGAAGATTGATTTTACCAGTGATAATTGTATTGGGAAACCTCTTAACCCATCAGCCTACTAACACCATAATTATTTTTCATCTAAGTTCCCTTGGCCCATAGACACCATAGTCCAATGAACTAGGTCCACCCATCCACCCTCGTCCACGACAAAATCACTTGCTATATATCCTTAAAGAAATGTTGAATAAAGGCAACATGTTTTAAAGACTTCAACGAATCAAAGTCATTCCCTTTCTCCTTTTAGAAAAGACAGGTTATGCCTCTTCCTGAAAACCAATGGCAAAGGCAGAATCCTGTAGAGAAATGCTGGAAGACCCCTCCTGTGCATGTGCTCTATTTGAACCAAAAGAAACAATATGTTTTCCAACGGCAGATATAGGGACTTCTATAATCTTTTTGGATATTATGCAATGTACAGTACGAAACCTTTAGTTGGAGTGCTTAACTCAAAGCTTCATGTAACTACACCACCCACTTAATTAACTTAGATAGGAGAATTTTCTGATATTTTTCTCTTTCTGGTGGGGGGCTGCCTGATCTCCCTGACTTTTCTTTCACACGATCCTTTCCTTTTCTCGGAAAGTTTCCTTTCCTCCAAAAAATAAGATCATAAAAGCGGTCTAATTGATAAAATTATGACAAAACCCAAACTTCATATGGTAGTTTAATGACAATAAAAAGGGCCTGAATCGTCTGACTAACAAGATATCAACAAATAAAAAGGGTATTATACCTACTAAAGAGATTTGCAACATCCTCGCACTCCCGTGGGTTGTAAAACCAGATGCCATTAACTTCTTGAGCAGCATTCCGGTACAACAAATAAGGAGCTTGCACTTCATACTCAAAATCCCCAAGTAGATTCTCCACTAGATTATCTGGATAAACAAATAGATACATCGAAAGATAAGGTTTGAGCATACAAGAGCTAAATTGAATGCTATCTATATTGATAGTATGCAATTTCAACACAATTAGAAGTTCAAATCTTGTTGAGAACAAAATAGATAATGCAGTTTACAACATCCAAGATACGGATTTCACTTATTAGCTTGGGTATTAAAATTTCAAGTTGCATGTTTACACAAATACAACCAACAATTTTCACTACAATGAAAAGATTGGAAAATTGATATAAACTCGAGCTTTGACCATTCTCAATTCCCATGTTAATAAATGTGCTGATCTTAAAATCTGCTGTAAGTTATTTGTGGCCAGCACAAAGATTGGATATGATTTGGAATTAGTAGAACGACGTAAAAAGTGTTTTAGAAATTCACGATGTTTAGCAATTGGCTCTGAAGGATAATTACTATATTGAGAAGATTTCTTTTTTCTCTAATTGAGAAAGCATTGCACTCTTTAAAGTTAACAAGAATGACATTACTAACCCGTGTTGCGTCGATTCATCACAATGAATTGGAACCGAGGTTGAGCATTTCTTGAAACAAGAAGACAAGTATTAACATCAGGGAATTCAGAAACAAAAAATCTCTGCCAAACAACTACGAAACAAAGAATTGCCCGAAATTTAAATTTAAAGAGAGCTGGAAAACCTTTTCACTACGAAAAGAGATCCTTCTACATCCTTGCGACTCTGCAACCATACAAAAACGAGATTAAGAAATATAAGAATATTAGAAAACAGCCAGATAAACCATTTAACATTAGCTTGGGATATATCGCAGAATAGGAAATCGTAAAAACAATTTCGTGGAATGAATTCATTTGTCCAACAGATCAATAAGGAATAAGAATCATAAGATCTTGAATTCCACCTCCCAACATTCGCGGTGTGAATAAAATCTGAAGAACAACAAAATAGCAAGTTTTAAGACTAACCCATTGATTGGTCTCGATATTGAACTCGTAGAATGTGACATGGGCTGCGGTGATTAAAATCTCTTCAATGAAAGGATCTATTCTCTGCAGCACAGTAAGATTAAGCATTTTGGTGCTCTGCTGATCGAGATTCGGCATCAGTTTTCCGGATTGAGTCATCTTCTACCACCGACGGAGAACTTCGTTATCTAAAGCCCTTGGATTTATTCGCTCCTGAAACTCTCTGCCCTGTCGTTTTTTTCCCGGGAAAGTGACAGCGGTTGGGGAGAGACCAGACCAGCTTGGAGGCAACGAAACGGGACACTAATCTGGCGAAGGTGGAAAGTGGGCGGCTGAATCGATCGTGAATCTCTCAATTTGCAGTTCTCCGCATTTACGAGTTTATTCGTGATAAATTTCATTTTTCAATTTGTAATTAAAAAAAAATGAAGTAATTTATATTACATACAAAAAATTAAATTTAAATTTAATGTATTAATCAATTTTAAATTTTTAAATCATGTGAAAATTAATAATTTAAAAGTTTGTTATCATTAAAATTTTAAAATTTAATTACCCACTTTAAAAATTTTAAAAAATAAAATATTTAGATATTGGACACTCTTATATGCGATAATTTTTTTATTAATCATGAAATTTTGTTACAACACATTTAATATTATTTACAAAAAAAAAAAAAAAAA
>NW_019268557.1:1767401-1788475 GCF_002738365.1 Cucurbita moschata | reverse complement strand
TTAAAAAAAAAAAAAAAAAAGTATTTTTTTTTCAATTTTACAAAATTATTAAAGATAAATTTTATAGTTAATACTCTAATTTTCCTTTGATTATTTTCCCTTTTTTCCGTTTTTTTATAAAAAATAACCCATTTTTCATTTATTTACTAAAACGAGATTAGTTATTATTATTTTTTTTTCCAAATTCAATCTAATGAAATTAATAATGTCAACATTATAATTTTTCTACTCCAAGTAATTTAATAATTATTATTTTTTTTGGTTTTATGTTTTTCAAAATTAAGTAAAAAATTTATAAACGCTATATAAGGCAAAAATTTAAAATTAAAAAACTAATTAATTTTTTTAAATAGTGTTTTTAAGACATGTTTTATGAAACACTACTCTTAGAACGTCTCTATTTAATTATTAGAAGAGGCAAACAAACAAAAACAAGACTAATAAATTGAAGTCGAGGATACGAACAACCTTTTTTGTTCAACAAATATAGATTATATCACAACTTTTTAATTCATATAGAATAAATTTTACACGAGTAAATCCCAACAAACATGTAAAAAAAAAAAAAGAAAAAAAAAAGTTACAGATGAATAATTTCTTCAACCCCATATTCCACAAACAAGAAAAGGACACGACCCAAATGGATGCATAAAATGGAAACACAAAGAAGAAGAAGAAGAAGAATGAAATGATATCAATGGGCATTCTTGAGGGACAAGGCAGAGAACAAGATGAGTAGGAGGAAGAGCAAAACAGCAGCAAAAGAGCCCACCACAGCCCCACTCGCTTGTTGGCAAAAGTCCCCAAATTGGTTGCACACTGCTAGCCAGTTCGTGCTTGAGTTCCCACTGTGTGCAAGCGCCACCACTGCCGCCGCCGCTCCTGCTGCCGCTGTGCTCAACGCCAAAGCCACCTGCAAACCACGACATATACTTTCTTTAATGGAGTCCTAGAAAATGATCATTTTATAAGTAAGGAATATATTTCTATTGCTACGAGGTCTTATAAAGTCTTTGGGAGCTCAATGTAGTCACGAGAGCTTATGCTCAAAGTGGACAATATTATGCTATCGTAAAGAGTTGTGGTTCTTAATAATATCAAATCATTGTAGAGAGTCATGGTTCTTAACATTGGGAAAGCTCGAAACAAAGTCACGAGAGCTTATACTCAAAATAGATAAATATCATACAATTGTAGATAGTCGTGGTTCCTAACCGTCATTTTCGAGGATCGTATGAGGTTTTTCGAGGGAGCTCAAAGCATCAAAGTGGACAATATCATACTATTGTGGAGAGTCGTAGTTTCGAGAGTTTTACGTGAATACTTACGGAGTCCAAAATCAAGAGGAGAAGGCGAGGCCCAGCAGCATGGGGACGAATAATGCAAACAATTGAGAATGGAAGTGATAGAACCACATATCCCGCAACGATTCCCATTACGATCACAAAAAACCTGCAAATTTCAATTAAAAAATTCAATTATTTGTTTAAGTAATTCAATCGCAATAAGAAGAGTATTTTTAAAAAAAATGAAAACCACCCAACTGGAAAGTGGGCAAATCGTCGTAGCTAGCCTCGAACTGGAAGAACTGAGTGAAAAACGGCAACGTTTGGCCACTGGTTCCCATGGTGGCTGCCGCCGCCAGCGCCGAGGAAAGGGCGCCGATTCTCAGAACGATGTCGAAAATGGCAAGCCCACGTTTCATCCGGTGGGTTCCCCTGTCTGGCCGGATTGGGACCTCCGCCGCTAGCAACGGCGTCGTGCTCTTCTTCTTCCCAATTGAGCCGCTGTTGGTGGTCTCGGAGGCAACATTGATGGCAGAGGATTCGGCGTTCTTCATTTTTGGGTGATGGGAGAAGGAAAATTGTGAGGATTCGCTGTTCTTAATTGAGAAGAATGGGAGCAAATTGTGAGTGATGGGAATGTTGAAGAGAGTTGGGAGTTAAATAAAGAGAGGAATTTGGGTTTGATCGGTTGTTGGAGCAGATAAAGTGAAGGGAGTTGTTGTTGTTTAAAACTTCTCCATTTGGGTTTCATCAATAACACTGAGAGATGGAGAAGGTGTTGCATTATGGGGAAGATGAGTTGGGGAAGCAGCTAAGCAGCTAATCCAATATCAATATATGATTTACAATTTTTTTTAATAAGTGTTTTGACCAGTTATATGCTTCCGGTAGGAGAGTTTTTTTTATATACTTTTTATTTCGTTCCTTTTTTACCGTACGGTCATATTTCGTTCCTCTCTACAGCCAATGTAAGATCTGATGCCAGTGTCTTCGTTAGCACCTCTCTACAGCCAATGTAAGATCTTACCGTTCCTCTCTACAGCCAATGTAAGATCTGATGCCAGTGTCTTCGTTGGCACACCTTGCTCTATACCATTTTTTTTTTTGGCTCTATACCATTTTTTTTGGCTCTATACCATTTTTCGATTTATGCATGTCATCCTTGTATAGGGTTATACTAATTTTCTTTGTATTGTTCCAATTTTTTAAATTATAAAGAATATTCTCGAGCAATATAGTTGATATCAATAAGAATATTCTAGAACTATAGAGTTGATATCAATTTTCCTCTCAAATTTTAAAAGTTTTATATTCTTAAAATTTATTTTAAAATAATTGTTGAAGAAAAAAATAAACAAATTTCAAGACTGTTTTGAAACCAGCTTCAACGGTTAATATATATATATATATTTAAGTTTATGAATATAAATGAAACCAACCCCATAATTCAGCAACATCTTTGATAATTTAACATTTTAATTGCATTATAATATATATATATATATATACCAACATGAATATTACTCGATTAATTTATTTTATATATTATTAAACCCCATAAAAGCTACCGATATAGTATCAAGATATATTTAAGAACCTAGCAAACACAATAAAATAAAAAGATTTATTCAAAACAAAATTGAAAATGTAAGAATGTATCGAACATTTTTCAAAGTATCCAAATCAAATAAATACAAATTTATAAATTTAAGGACCAAATTTATAATTTAACCTCAAATTATACACAGACGTTCTTGATATAATCTAAAAGTGTCCTTTTCACAAGATTTTTCTTTTATTCAATATAATAAATAAGATATGAAAATTTAAACCTCCAATGTCAAACAAACAGAAAAAAATCGATGTTAATTACCAATCAGCTTAATAAAGTAAGCTCTAATCATGGACAAGCTCAAGCAATTCTACTAATCGCTGCAAATAATCACTTCAGACGCAAACATTCCCATAAAAGAGTTTCCAACCACCAAAGCCAATCATATCTACAATTCTAAAGAATCTTGCACCTAAATATCTCATAAAACTTTCTTCCATGGGAAAGGCATCTCCCATAACAGCACAAGGGGGTTATAATAAGACACTCTAGACGCCTCCCAACCAGACACTGCCTAAGACAAGCCATTTGATAGCTGAAGAAACGTAAAAGCTCTACGATATACAGATGACTCCTAATTTTCTATGATTCGGTAGGAAAAAATGCAGTACAACTATCTCTAGCAGTAGCAGTAAGTTTCCAAACCTTTATTTTTCTCCAGGCCAAACTCGAAGATATCGATCAGTTGCGACTCAAGAGATGCTGGAAATCTTGACCAATACTTTGTCGATGCGGGCAAAAACAAACACTGCTTCGTCTATCTCCTGTAAAGTTTTCAAAAGAACTCCATAATAGACACTATCAAGTTCATGTTTCAATTGAGCTTGCCTGGTTTTTTGGTCGGATGCAAAAGATCTCCATTTTCTCCAAGGGGGGAATCGTCGATGATGACTGAGGAAACAGGACAATGTCCATTGGATTTGATAGATGTCGGGCTCTCCTTCGAGGCAGGAATGTTCGATTCCGTTGCTGTAATTAGCGCTTCCGTAGCTTCTTGCTGTTGTAGGGTTTCTAAGCGCCTCAATGATGGCACATCTCCTTCACAGTATCTCTGCCACATTTTACGATATGTGGACTCCAAATGAAGGATGAAATTTGGCCCATCACAAACGGGAGACTTTGACATAAGATTCCGAAGACTCATTCTTAAGTAAGAAAGTGCAGTTATATCAGATGCTAGCTGCAACGCCAACTTTACATATTCCTCCTCATTTTTAGCAACCAGGTGTCCTAAACCTGCTTAGAAACGTGCAAAATGTCGAGTATTAATTAATGGCGACAGATCGCAATTATTGAGATTAGGATCGTCTAGATAGATTTGAGAAAGCAACTAGATGTTCTACATATTTCCAATTTATTGTTCCAATTTCTACTTAAGTACTACTGGTGTCTACAAAAACAATGGGGGCGATATCGATCGTCCCTTACTATTTTTGGAACATTATCGTCAGTCTTTTCCTTCTACCTTCACCTAGTTCAGAACCTAACCAGTAGTAAAAAAATTTCAAGTCAAAGGTTCAAAGGGAAAAAGAAGGATCTATGGAAAAACATTTCCCCATTTAGAAATTTTCATATATTAAATGAAAAGCTTGATTTCATATTTGAAAAGGGTGGAAGAAAAAAGGGAAAAATGGTAAAAAGAAACATGGGAGCTCTGATAAGGTAGAAAACAGTGCATTTGATATTCTGGATGGAGTTTGGATCAAGGCCTTTTGTTTCATTCATGCAAAATCTACTTCGTTTATGAATCTCTCTCTATTTAGTTTGGCGGTGGTTAAATCTACCAAACAAGGCTACAAGAATGAAAGGATGCAAATTTAAACAGAACAAAAGTACACCTACTCACCAACATTGCTGAGAAGACTAACACCAACATTGTGAGCATGAACAGATCCAGCCATTGTTACACATGGAACTCCCATATACAACGATTCACATGTAGTTGTAGTTCCAGCATATGGAAAAGTATCCAAACTACACAAATTACAAATAAGAATTATTAAAAATCTCAAAAAGAACAAGAAGGTAAAAATGGTACCATTAAATCTGAGATCCTAGATGCATTAGTAACCACATACATTGATCATCACAACCTCTCTTGTCAATCTTTCTTGCAGAAACAGAAGCAAATTCAGTAAGTACTAATTAAACTTGAGCGTAATTTATAGAAATTCTTTGAAGAGAGACTCTAGACCAAACGTTGATTAAATTGTCAACACCTGCATATTCCTTTAAACCAACAGCCTAAAAAGCTATTACTGATGTGTTTTAAAAGTGTTCGTCCTCTTTAATTGAGCAAGAAGAGAGAAGAAGTATTATTGACAAATGATTGGGTAGTGCATTAAGGAACAGAGTTTGCACGAAGATTCCTATTCCATGCAGCCATCCGCAGTACATTCAATCTTCGGAAAAATGATTCCAGATAGCAACGTCTGACTCAAAAATGAGTTGGTCAAGATCACTCGGAGAGCCAAGATCTAGCAGCAGCCAAACTAACATGAGACGTTATAATGACCATGCCAAGATCTAGTTGGAAGTAGCTTTTGAAGGGGTTAGCTACCATAGACTTGTCAATTCATTAGGCAATATATAGCAGCAGTATAACTGACATGAAATATTATAGTATCAATTTATCTTGTTTTAGGTTAGACTGCCAGCTACAGCAATCAAGAGCTATCGCCTTGATGCATGGTTTGGTTTGGTTTGGTGTAGCTTAGTATTTTATGTTCTTTTTTTCACGTAGGAAAAGATACTTGATAGATATGACACTGATATAACGATATACAGAAAAAGGGAATGCACCCAAAAGGCCTGAGGGTTACAAAAAGACCTTCCAGTTTAACAAAAGATCATTCGAACTGTAACTGGAATGCTGAGAGTAAAAACATTTCCATCAACCAGAAGCATGAACAGAAACCCTAGCACAAAAATTGTAAAATGGGAAGGATTTGTAGTTAAGAGTTTAATGGTTCTTCTTTGTCCAAGGGCCTTGGCGCGTGTTTCTTTTTAAAGGGAGGATTCTAGTTCCTTCTAATCATAAGAATGTCGCATATGCTTTTTAATACCTATATTTATATGTTTAGTTTTTTATTTTTAATATCATATCATTAAGTAAATAGTTAGCAAAAATATAGATGTATCTAAAACAAACGAATCTACATGTACACGATATGTCCCGAGTCTGATTTTTTTTTTTTTTTTTTTCAAATGATACATTGTTGTGATCATGTTGCATCATGTCCTCGTTTCTGCTTTCAACTCAACACAACATAACCCAAAAAAAAAAGAAAAAAACAAACCACGTAATATAAGGTAAAAAATCTTCTCAAATTTTACCTTATATCCATTAAGGAGTAAGCCTGCATATGGTCATGGTTCAGTAGAATAAGAGGAAGAAGATCAACCCGTTGCGATTCCAAACCGAGCTGCTCCAAGGTTGAAAGAAATCTTTGTCGCACACTATCACAACCGAAGGGTTTACACTTCACCACGAGTCTAGAATTCGGTATGGCACATAGAATCCTCGCCCAAACTTGTAAAACTTTAGGCGTAATCTAATGAGAGGCAAAAGGAAGGAGAAACGGCAATGCCCATCATTAGAACACAAATTTAACCATGCAGAAATTGTATGGTTATAGTTACCTTCAAAGAAATGAATGATTAATTGGATAAAAAAGGAAGGAAAAAAAAAAGGAAAGAAATGCATGAAGACAAATATAAATTTATTGTTAATCTATACCTTTGCAAGATTATTGAAGCTACCAAATGTAATGAAGCCATTAGAAAGGGCTGGAGCACTGGAAACAGTACCAGCTTCAGGAGAAGGTGTATAACAAAGGAAGGATTCTGGCAACCTAACCAACTCCTCAACGTGCCTGTGATAAATAATCGCATGATAACGCACATAATTGATGTAAAATACAACTCCACAAGGTTTGTGCTTAAATTAGTATATACAGGAGACCTACTTCTGTTTTGTATTGGGAGGATCTGCCAGTGCATCTGAAATCCGGTAATCAATAGTGGGCAAGCCAGTTGTGTTTGGGTAGCCTATCCAAGTTACCTAAATAAAACCCAGCACCGTCCATCAAAAGTTAACAAAACATTAGAAGATCTGAAAAACTGTAACTGGAAAATTCTAAAGAGTAAGTAAGAAATATGCAATAATAAAAGCGGAGACTTGAGGTAAAAATCACTAAATCCATTTCTGTGTTTCTCATTTTCGGAAAAAGAAACTAGTTTCATCAAATAAATGTAACTATCGAGGATGGGGAAGGAAAACTAAAGCCCTAAGCTAATAAAGGAAAACTAATTTCATCAAATATATAAACTGTCAAATCATTTAATATGAACATGACATTAATATAAGGGCAAATATCAAAAGCATCTGTAAAGAAAATTCAGTAACATCGAAGCAGGTATCATCAGCTAAACTCTTGAAGACACTGAAGCACAGTGCCAATTACATAAAAATACATTCAACAATACATAGACAACTATTTTATACAGCAGGACACCAAAATGTAGATGGTAGTCAGTTCAAAAACCAAAGATGATGCAAGCTAATGAAACAATAGTCTGTCAACGAAAGAACAAGAAGTATTTATTCCAGCATACCTGAAGAGGCGCAGGTCTACATGCCATCATCCCCAACTTGTTATTAGCTGTATGGCCAGTAAGCTCCACCAAGATATCCACTTTGTCTTCCCTGACCATGCTTGCAACCTTTTTTTCATCAATTCCATATATATCCCTCCAAACCCCACCTTGTTTTAAGACTTTATCTCTAAACCTAATAGTTTTTGCATCTCCCTGTAAAATCATGTGAAACGATCAGTATTGTAACTAAAGCAGTGAAAAATAGCAGGAATGGACCTCTTTTTTTGGTATAAACTTCCAGGAAAAAAGAATGGAAAGATAGTTAACAGAGTAATTCAGGAGTTGTAGAGCAAATAAAGTTATAACATTGAACTTCAAGTCGAGTTAATGAGAATTTTGAAAGTACAAACATTAGAGGATGGCAATCATGACAACGTTTACAAGAGAGGAATTTGAAAGAATCTGCGAACTGGTAAGCTTGGGAATATTACTGATAAAGTTTGAGAGTCATTGGAATCTCAAGAAAGGGTACTTTCAGTACTAGTATCATGATAAGGGAATCGCTTTGATAACAAAACTATATATGGTGCAAAGTGATAAGTAAAACAAAAATTAAATAATCAAACATAATAAAAAGCTCGCAACAATGTAACTGTATACCTTCACAACAGCAGAATAGACTACAACTTTGTAATTTGCATAATCATGATGGACTAGCGGGGCTTCAATGAAATACGACACTGAGTGAGTAAAATAATCGGGAGACACATAGCCAATAACAAGTGGACGCTCTGGATCTTTAGGGTTATCCCATGATTTATATTGTGGATACAGCCTCATAAATCGCCTGCCCCAATCCCTATATAATCACCAACAAATCTAGTTAAATATAGGACCTCAACTCAAGTTAACATCAAAGCTACAAAAAACATTTGACATCAACATATTTTAATATTCATCAGTATAGTAACAATAAAATAAAAAAAATATGCTAGTGTATGTTGCTGATCACAGAGCAAAAAGAAAATCTGCAGGTAAACTATGGTTCTCTCATCAACATAAAGGAAGAACTTCCCAACAATTCTCCATACAGTTTCAAATAAGGTAATCAAGCTTGTTCCTTAAAATCATGCCCCAGAATGCTTTATCTAGACAAACAGACACAAGAAGTGCAACCGGCTACGGTGGATTTGAACTGTTCGAAGAATCTCAAACCAACCACAGTGGAACTGCTTTTTACTAACAACAACCAAAATACTGAACGACATCTCTGTCAAACAGGTCACTTCATAAGGCAAACTTATAATGTCCTCTCAACCAACCTCCCTTGGTCCGACCCTGAGAGCATGAGAAGCATTTAAGGAGCAACAACTTTGTAGCCTTTATCTTGCAGCATAATAAGTACTTAGTTGTGGTGAGGAATAGTCAATCGAACAATTCATTCTGGATGAGTCAGTCTGAGCAGTTGCTTGCAGGTGGTCTAGGGCTATTATGACAGTTAATTGATTAAGATAATTCATCCACACATGACGAAATTCACAATCACAAGTTTCCAGTTCACTTACTAATTGGATTCTCCACTTATCATCACAGAAATAACTTTTCTAGGGAGTTTGAATTGCCCTAGAGTTAAGAATGAGCATCTTTCAGGGTTTTCTTTGACTTTTAATAGGATCTAATGCGATGTACAGTGTCACGGGTCTAAATCTAGCTTTTGCCTTCATGTCAGGCTTTTGATATTGAGCTGTCCTTAGACGACATCTTACTGCATCTACATACATGTGGAGTTTGAATTTTTAGAGTTAATAAGAATATCCCTCGTCACTCAATGGAGGATTTTTCTTAATTATAAACAGATAGAATTCTTCTTTATATTTATTTCATCATATCAATGAAATGATTTGTGTTTCCCATAAAAAAGATATATTTATAAGAAAAAAACTTTGATTTGCTTTATTATAGGAATATTAAGATGATTAGAAACAATAAAAATAAAAGCAAAATGGTAAAACAAAGTTAAAGCATGCACGCAAGATTGCTAATGTAGGGGGTTTTAGGGTGGAGGAACCATCTGAAACCTGTGAGCCTCGTAGAGTTTATGTTTGTATCCTTCATCAATGTAGTTCATAGCAAGCAATCGGTTCTGAAAGAACAAGAAATTAATGAGCAAGAAATCTTTGTCTGAGGAAGAAAGTACAAATTTAGAAAGAAGACAATTTTATTGCGTTGTGTACAAGGAACCATATTCATCCTTTTTCTTTCCACATTAACTTATGGCTGGATTCTTTTTCCAATAAGAATCCATTTATGTATTGTGAAAAAAACACCAGGACAAACACCAAACACATCCCCAGCCCTAGGTTGTGAGATAATTGAGATGGAAAGGAAAGACGCGTGGGGGAAGTCATTAGATAAATATAGAGAGAACTGCATGAAAAACACCAGGAGACTCCAAACACCAAACTTTGCGGTCTGCGTAACCATAACACAAGAAAGTCCTTGAAAGATGGACGAGGCAAGAGACAACTCTAAAAGGCTTTTTAAAAGAACAAGGACATAAGACTCTCTAGATACCCATTTGGCACTACAAAATGAATAAAGAGCTACCTGGCCAGCATTCCGAGAGTCAGGGTCTATTTTAAGGCAGCGCTCATAAGCATCAACTGCCATGGAAATGTTTCCAGCATCCCTATGCAAAACTCCTGCAAAAGTAATCAAATGGCCATTTTAAATCTTGTTTTTGTTATTATTATTATTATTATTATTTTGTGTGTTTGGGGGGGGGGCAAACTACAAAGGACTAATGTTGCATACCACAAAAAAGGTCCTCAACTATTCTTGTTCATAGATAATTTGACTCAAAAACAATTTTGAAAAAATAAATAAAAATAGACTTTGACCTCCAAAAGACAATGTAAAGAGAGAAAAAAAAGTAAATAGATCATGTTTTATCTCAGGACTACTGCATCTTTCAAAAATAAATAAATCATCTAAATTTTTGTAAAAAGAAAATAAATAATCTTAATCAACACTAAATATCAATGGGCTACAAGAGAAGAAAATTTATTAAGGCATGTTTGCCTTTTCTGTTTTTATTTATTTTTTTTTTATTTTTTTTTTTTAATACTATAACCATTTCCTTAACTTTTTATACCAGTTTTTCCATTTTCATTCAAGCTCTGCATTGATTCCCTTAAATCGAATAAACATCATTGTTTTATACTAATTAATTATATAGAGTTTGGGCTAATACTAAACAATAAAATGAGGTAGGCAGTGAATAAGTGTTGAGGTGGCTACAAATTCGGCTAAACAACTTTTTTCCTCATTACATTACATATAATTAACAAATATTTTACCAAATTGAGAGCTTTATTAAATTGTTTAGCAATGTTGATGAGTCTAAAATAATAGATATTCACACTTGGGATGCTTTCCAGAAACTATTATGAAAGAAAAACTACCAATGCTGTATGAAAAATATAATTCATAAACATGTGCAATGCATGTGCGCAATGAATCATATGACCATGAGAAGTAGTAAGGTCCCACATAAAAAAAATTCAATGATATATAAGAAAAAGAACAATCCCAATAAAACAAATTACTAGTCCTAATCAAAATAAATGAAGATCGAAAATTTTCAGCACAATCACGTGACAGAGCTGAACATTTTACACGGGCGCATTCAAGGATAAAATTGTACATTCCAGAGAAAAAGTTCAGAATGGACCTAAGTTATTGTAAGCTTCTGCATAAGTTGGATTTGCAAGAATAGCTTTTTCAATCATGCTTGCTGCAGCATCCATTTTCCCCTGATTATAGATGCAAATTTATGAATTCAGCATCCCAAGTAAAAGTTCACTTAAAATTCTACCATCAGTAATGAGTTAGTACACACACCTGGACCGTGTAGACAACACCAAGATTGTTCAAGGACTGAGAAAAGTTGGGCTTTATTGACAAGGCAAGCTGTAAATAGAAACACAAAAATGATAGAAAATCTACAATGTCAACGTTATAGAAGTCACATAGGAGAAGGAAAAAATCAAGTGGATGACTAGGGAAAGAAGTAAGCTTACTTGATAACATTCTACTGCTTTGTCCAAGTTGTCCTGATCCTTATATATAACTCCTAAATTATTACATGCCTCCGCACAATGAGGATTGAAATGAAAAGCTAGCTCATAGGAAACAATAGCCTGCAGAGCCAAGGAGATTAGGAAGTTCAGTGAGCGGAAGGGAGAGAGATAATGGATGGTGAGAACATGCATATCTGCGTACAAAAGAAACACTAAGGGGAGGGAGAAGAAAGGAATTTGTCCTCCACAAGAGCTAACCTTGTCAAACTTGAGCATTTCACCATATGCAACCCCAAGATTGTACAGAGCATCAGCATAATGCCAATTGTAATACAGAGCTCTCTTATAATATGCTACACCCTGGTTTATATCCCCCTCCAGTTTAACCTGAAAACAAATTTAACTTCATAATCAGGAACCCTCAACAAAATCTTAAGAGGAAATTTAATAATATAGATAACTTTAAAAAATAAAAAAATAAAAAATAAAAAAAAGTAGTTTTTGAGCCTGTTCTAACTCCTAATATAAAGAAAGAAAAGGGGAAAAGACCAAAAAAAGAGAAAAAATTGATTGTCCTTGATACTAGCAAATTTAAAGTGAGATGATAATTTTAATAGGATTTTATAGCGAAGTGAAGGATCATCTCCTTTCCAGGTTCCATAGCCAAAGATCTCATGCGAAATAAGTAAATGGCTGATAACAGAAGTGAGAGACCAGCGCATTCCTCAATGTCAGCTTTATTCAAGTTCCTCCCTTGTCTAAGGTTCCAATTGTCAAATTACGCAGTCCATGATTCTGACTTCTCTACAAGGAGATAAATTATCATAGGGGAAACAGTGATGCCAAAGGAACATCCAACAGCCAATGGTCGTGCTAAAAGGAGGTGGTTGCTCCATTGCTAATTTTGCAAACCAATCTATCCATCTTGAATAAGGCTTTGGTGCTTCAAAATCTTTTTCCAGGCGGCATTTGCAGAGCTTATGATCTATTGTTGGGCCTACTATTGAGAGAAGATTTACCATATTTTGTATCAATAATTTGCCTCCAAATAGCTTTATTCTCTTTCTGATACCTCCAAATTCAATTAGCCAAGAGTGCTCCGTTTCTTATTGTGTAGACCGAGACCCTTTGCTTCATGGGAAAGAGAGTTTTGTCCCATCTAATAAGGTGTAAACCTGAAGAATCAATTGAGCCTTTCCAGAGGAAATTTCTGTAAAAAATTTCTACAGTAAAGCCAACCCTTAAGGTAATTTGGGGGGGGTTAGATAGGATTGCTTTAGTACGCGTAAGCCTACCACCCTTGGCAATATGAGAATGTTTCCTCGTCCTCCTTTCTACACATGGGAGAAAAGTTTCAGTCTCTTCACAATATCCTAGAGAGAATTGTCCGTTAACAAGTTCAATGCAATACTATTCACAAGTATTTTAGTATAATCAGAACCTTCACGCAGGCTTTCTGAAGCAAAAGGCAAAACACCTCGATACATAAAACCTTACAACAATTCTAGATTCTAGTCCAGCCAACTAACAACAAACAGACATGATGCGTGGAATTAAAATGGAGCACCAAACAATGTATCTTCACAGACACCCAGTATAAAAGTAGCAAAAGAAGAAAATTCTAAGGAAATCAATAAAATTTCAAAAAATTGAAAGGAGTCGGGAACCTTTGTTCCTAAATCTGTCAAGGCAATTGCCATATTATTCTTTGCAATCTCAAAGTTGGGTGAAACGGCTAGGCACCTGCACCACAGAGTAACCAATCAGCTAGATACATGACCAGAGCATTAAATAAACACAAATACCTAAGATCTGAGAAAAAATTAAGCAGATAAACAACAGATAGAAATTAATGGCAGCATAAAACAAATGAAAGGGTAAGACTACCTCTCATAACAGGCAATAGCTGACTCTAGATCGCCACGGTTTTTAAATATTACTCCCATGTTGCAATATGCTTCCGCATACATGGGTCTCTCAAATGCAGCCTTCTCATAGCAATTAAGGGCTGTGTCATATTGCATCATCTCAGAATAGACAACGCCAAGATTATAATATGCAGGCTGCAGTTGCATGGGAAGTAGAAGTATAAGAACATAGTTTATGCATGGTATAATTTAAAAGGTAGATGGCCTGAAGTAAGAATAAGAAGAGTTTTAAGATTACAGCATAGTGTGGATCTATTTTGAGGGCTTCATAGTACTTCTGAATTCCATCTTGACTGTCGCCAGAGAGTTTTAAGCTGGTCCCAAGGTCAGTCAAAACAACTGCTAGGCATTCAGCAGCTGGTCTGTAAGAAGGGTCTACTCTCAAAGCCTTTTTATATGACTGTACAAAGCAAATTGATCAAGAATACGCAGCAAAATTAACATCAAATTTTGCAAAATAAAAAACATAATTAACATACAACATAAGCAAAAAGTTGGGATGAGGTATTAAGTATAAAGACCCGCAACAGAAAAAACTAGGACTTTTATTTAGAGTAGAATAGGCGAGCATGCAAAAGGCCTCCCAGCTTGATTATGATTTCAAAACCAAAATTCACCCTTGGACCTACTGCTAACCAATCCTTACTCGGAGAAACTAAGAAATTAGCAAGTGAGAAATCAAGCTGCATGAACTCATCAGATAAAGGACCACTCATAAAAACGGCATGGTTGGAGAAAGGTAGTGTGTCAAGACTATAAGAATTATGAAATTTAGTAGACATTTAAAATGCAACATATACAGAAAATAAGAGATATCCCATTAAACATTTATCAACTTTTGGGCTTATTCATTTTCTATATTGAATAAGACAAACAAAAACAACAACTAATTTATGCATTAACCGTTAGTGTATCTGTCGGAGATGAAATCTAATAATAATAAGAATTCTGAAAAAGGAAATTTTCAGAAATATTAAAAGTGATAAAAGTATAACATGGAAGGGGACAAAAAAGCTAGGATTTTTCTATTGGTCTCCCAAATAATAAATTGATAATAGGCTATCAAATTGCCTTAGTCATTTGTTAGCTCATAGTGTGAGAATGGATAGGATTGTATCTCATCCTGTAGGTAACTCGCTTCTTCGTTCGAATCACTTGCAATTTTTACATGCAAGTGGAATTCTTTAATCTCTAAAAGAACACACCAAGAAGCCATTCAGGCTCCAGATCTGTCCATGACAATATCAATTACCACAAAAGAATTTTCTAAGAACGCAAGAATGTGGTAGATTTCTAAATATGAAGCCAAGAATGAAGGAATTGACCCGTCAATTATAGATTAGCAGGTAAGAAGAGACTTAAGGGAACTCAGGTATAGCAGTAATAGGTTTCAAATGAACTACATTCTTTATCTCTTACATGGGATGTTAAGTTTGTTTATCTTACAGACGTGAAGTTCCATAGCATACCTCAACAGCTTCCATAAGACGACCTTCTTCCTTGTATAGAATACCACGATGCGTGAAAGCGCGTACATTCTGTGGATCCAACCTGATGGCTTCTGCAAAACTTTCAAACGCAGGCTTGATCATGTTCTGCATCTGTAGGCATATTCCTTTGCCAATATGAGCTTCCAAATTTTCATTATCTTTCTCTAATACTTTCTCGTAGAGGACAAGCGCATCTGCAAATTTGTTTCTTGATTGAAGAATGTTGGCAAGGAAGAGATTATCCTTGCCTTCGACCTTCTTCTCTGCTGAATCGATACTCACCAGAGGTAAACTAGTGTTGGAAGAAGACTGTGATCCTTGCAAGAAACCATTTTCTCTCACAGGGATTATCTCCCTTCCACTGCTATCGCCTTGTTCTGTCCACTCCATTTATGCTACAACCTCAGATTACAGAATCAACAATCACCACTGGTAAAAAAACTCCACCATTGATACCTCCAAAACTAACTTAGCAACAGGCCCTAGAATGGCTCTAAAACAAAACCCACTGTACCAAGTCAGAAGAAGCTTCTTCAGCCTAACCTGTCTCAGAAAATGCTCCTCGAACCCTATTTCATTCGATTCCAATCATGAAGAAATATTAGATAAAAACCAGCTACACAATACCCAGTACCCAGCAACAAAATTCATTACACAACGGATAGAAATCCGAAATCCTTAAACCCAATAACTAATCAAACAAACAGCAAAACAATATAGACAAATAAAACACCAAAAAAAAGACGATCACTAAATAATCAAGAACAAGGCGTCAATAAAGAGTTCGAGCTTACACAAAATGTTCAATCCTCCCCCTCCGAGTTCTATATCATGTAAACCAGTAAACAAAGAACATTGACAGCAAATACCAAGAACTGACAAACTAACCCACTGATAGCGGAAGCTGCTTAAAACCCCCCCCTCCGTCAAGCCCACTGATAGAATCGGAAAAAGGAGAAGTGGTAGAGAGGAGGAAGGAAAAACCCAGCGCCGGTGACCGGAAGAGAGAGAGAGAGAGATGGTTGGTGATGAAAATGGCGGTGGCGTCAGCCGAGAAGTAGCGAGTCGTCTGCTCAGCTGCTCTGCTACTCTCTCTCTCTCCGTGAAGGCGTACGATGATTCGATATGCCCAAAATCCGTCGGTTAATGGGAAATTTAGTAACTTTTTCCTTAATAACAACCAATCGAACAGATTAGAGAAATTAGGGAATTGGATACGCCTTTGCCTCCGAAAAATTTGCGATTCACGCCAATTTCTACTTGCTTTATACGTGTTATGAACTAATGATCCCGTTGCCTTCCTTTTTATAATAAATAAATTATTTTTAAAAAATTCAATATTATTTTGTTTTACCCAATTTAAAAAAATCTAAAAAAATCCCGTAGGAACTGTACGATCTTTTCCCCTAATTGTATTGAATCAATATAAAAAAAAGAGGTCAGTGCCACGGCCCCTATTGTTTGATCCAATATTGACCGGGGACGAGCCCCGACTTGCATAGGTCCTTGGTTTGACCTCACGTAGTGGTCCTTGCTTTTAATAAAGCGGGAGTCCGTTCACATGTTGATTTATTTTTTTTATCGAGCCAACCCAACCAACTCAAAAAAATAGGATTATAACTCTGTTCTAAGATTATTATACCTTTGTAATTAATATTAATGAAATATGGTAATTTGTAACTGTCGTAAAGTATTTTTAAATAATTAAAAATACCCTTTTCCAAATGGGATGCGAAGCTCATAGTTCCAACTTTTAGCTGAACCAGATTCTGTTAATAAGCCTACATATGCACCAAAGGTAGCCAAAAGAAAGAAGGAGAAGAAGAAGAATCCCTCTTAGGTCGGACCTCAATTCTTGCCTTCTTCGTCGCGATTGAGGGCAAGAATCATCGCGCATCACTGCTGCCGGAACTTCTAGCTGATTGTAATGGCGATGACATTAGAAGGTACAGTTTGCAACTTTTCCATATTAATTTGATTTCTTGCGATGATAAGCCAGTTACTGAACTGAATTTTTGCCGGCTTAAGGATGAGCGCTTGAGAATTTATGCGTAAACTTAGTCTTGTACCAGGTTTCCGAACGATGGATTTTCGTCGACTAAGAATTTATTTGTTCGCAGCTATTATGGAACGAGGGATTTAAGGGAGCAGTGTCAATTTAAATTTAATGGGAAATTGTTGGGGATTGTATCTTCTATCTCGTATTTGAATGATGTTGTGGACATGGGGAAAATCATGCATGGCACAGGAACGGCTAGTCTCAGGGGATTTTTCATTGTTCATAAACTGTTGATTAATTTTCGTCGATGTTCTTAAGTACTTTATTCTCTGTATAGATAGTTACAGAATGTATGGAGCAAGAAAATGCAAAAACCCTTCCTGTATAGGATTGAAAGTGATCCCATGATCTTGAATTTGAGTGTGTGATCCCAATCGGTTGGAGAGGGGAACAAAACATTCCTTATAAGAGTGTGGAAACCTCTCCCTAATAGATGTGTTTTAAAGTCATGAGGCTGACGGTGATACGTAACAGGCTTAAGGCAACGAAGCATTTCTTATAAGGGTGTGGAAACCTCTTCCTAACATACACGTTTTAAAATCGTGAGATTGATGGCATTATGTAATGTGCCAAAGTAGATAATATCCGGTAGCGGTGGGCTTGGGCTGTTACAAAGGGTATCAGAGATAAATATCGGGCGGTGTGCCAGCAAGGACGCTAGGCTCCCAAGGGGTGGATTGTGAGATCCCATATTGGTTGGAGAGAGGAATGAATCATTCCTTATATGTGTGTGGAAACCTCCCCCTAACAGATGCGTTATAAAATCATGAGGCTGATGGCGATACCTAATGGGCCAAAGCGGACAATATCCGCTAGCGATAGGCTTGAGCTGTTACATTAAGTTTATCTCCCTGGCTATGAGAACAAATATAATTATATCTAATAACCTGCAAAATCAGGTCAAAACCACTCTCAATGAAGCTGTACAAAGTGATTCCATTTTCTAGCTTTTTAAGTATTCTTAACATGGTTGTTGGTCAATACTATATACCACTGCCCTTGGAGTTTCATTTAAACCATTTGGTCCATTTGTTGCTCGTTTTCGCCTTTAGATATATCTGTCATTTAACGTTAACTAATGTTCTTGATCTTCATCGGGTGGTGGCTCGTGCTGTTCGGGGAACATGGATGGACCTCATTTCTGCAGTGTGAGTCGAATTTGTCAATACTCTGTAACCATAGTTCTGTTTTCTGATGTCTAACTTTATGAAAAAAATCTAAGAAAACGTCCCTCGGTCGCGCAGGTTAGCTGGGCTCGCGTTTATGTTTTCTTCTAGCATCTTGCTACAGATTTTGGTATGTTTTATAGTACACTTGTAATGGTTCTCTATCAGGAGGATTCCCTTTTATCTCAGTATGATTGTTAGAATTTTGAACGACTATTTTTCACCTGATTTTGTTATCATCCTGGCAGGCTTGTGCACTATACAACAATTGGTGGCCTTTGCTATCAGGTGAACATTAAGTTTGTTAGTTTTCAATCGATAACTTCTAATGACTGCTAAGCATGTTTTCTCTGCAGCGTTGATGTACGTGCTCGTTCCAATGCCATGTTTATTTTTTGGAGGCGGGTCGACGCAGTTTCTGATTAGCCGAGACGGTGGAGGGTGAGTATCTCTTAAGCATTCATATTGAAAATAGGTTCTCTTCAATTAAATGAACTAACCTTATGGAGATATGCTTGTGTCATGGTTTTTGAGAAACACGATGTTCTTATTAATGATATCGTGATGCAAGTATATCGACAGTATTCATTATATCTCGTGGTGTCACCCCTTGCATGTTAGAAATCACGACTCTCCACGATGGTATGATATTGTCCACTTTGAGCATAAGCTCTCATGGCGGCTTCCCAAAAGGCCTCATACCAATGGAGATAGTATTCCTCACTTATAAACCCGTGATCTTCCACTAAATTAACCAAGGTGGGACTCAGACCCAATAATCTTCGATCCTCAACATTCCATACACTCCCATCGATTAATTGTATCGGTTCATTTAGAAGTCCACATCATTGTGCTTACAAAGATTGAAAACGTAACAATACCAACACTTGAGTGCCTCGTCCTTCCCTTCGTGTTCTAACTTTTATCCTTCTTTCTGGCTGGTGTTCGTGTCGTTGCGACTTTCTAGATGGATAGGTGCTGCTAAGTTCTTGACGGGAGCGTCAACCGTTGGGAGTTTGGCAATTCCTATTATCCTGAGGCATGCTCAGATGATCGACACAGGAGCCATGTTCATAGAATTCGTTTCGTTCTTCATTTTTGTTTGCACTGTGTTGTGCCTCCACCGTGTTAGCCTTGAAGATGATTGGTGATCCCATATTAATTCCAGAAGATTACAACAATTTCTTGTGTTAAATTTTAATGCGTTTCTTTTGAACAGTCGATAACAAGAAGAAACTTGCAGTGGGGGAAAGGAAACCGAGTTCTAAGTTTCTCATATGTAAATCAATCTAATGTATGATAGTAGTTCTCTTTTTTTCTTCTTTTCTTATTATGTTCTATTAATGCTTGTGAATAGAAATAAATCAGTATTTGGTAAATTTTTATTTAGTTCATCACTTTTTAAGTTAATCTTTTAGAAATATTTACTTTGATCTTTGCCTCAATTTTTTGTTCATTTAGGAATGTGGCTTCGTAAATATTCAAATTGCTGATATACACCATTTTTAATGTTCTCAAATGGAACTTTTTTTTCAAAATCGTCCCAGATTATTTGATAACAAAGAATTTGAGTTTTTTTTCGAATAGGTCTTTCTTTTTTGTTTTTCAAATTCTCTACCGGTTTCATCTCGAACAACATTCCTAACTTCAATTCAAAGCATTTTCCACACGTGCACTTTGGAATCTTTTAAAAAAACTCGTTGATTTTTTTGTAAAAGTTGAACTCCAACTCGATCAGGGGAGGCAAGAACATCGAAATTAAATAACTCACTACACAAACAAAAATAGAACCGACTCTAAGGATTAACCATAAGTAAAATAAGACAATAAACAAAACTTTTTTAGAGTTCTCTCGACCATTCTAAAGTTTTCATTTGATGTTTGGTTTATGGATCAAATAATTGTTAAATGTCATTTCTAATTATTAATAAAAACAAAGAATTGAACAAAAAAACGAGACCAATAATTGAGTTAAAAAGAAAAACAAAATTACTTTATAAAAAAAAAAAAAAAGAGTGTGAAACAACCAAAAGTTCTACTCATTTTATTTGGGTTTGCGTGGAAAATCCCAATAATATCATATATTTACGTGTATTATACCCCACGACCAAATTGACTTTTTACTATTTTTTCTAATATTATCATACACTATTTTTCATTTTATTTTTTAAATGTTCAAACATTTAATTACATATTTTTAAATATTATTTCATTCCATCATTTTAGTATTATGATTTTTTCAATAAACTATTATTTATTTTTGTAATTATAAATAGAAATATGTGTTTTAATTTATAAAAAATTTAAACACTAAAAACTAAAATATTACTGAAAGATGAGGGGCCAAAATAAAATGTTTATAAAATTTTTAAACCAAATTGAAATATGTACAAATTTTGAAGCTAAAATCAAATCTTTTACTTTACAAAATAATCATTATCGTTATTTATATGTTAAGAAATCTTATACACCATAATATAATAATAATACACTACAAATCACATAAATCATAATATAGGTTATAAAAACCTATAATGTTATCACATCTTTTTATTCTTTACACTAAATATATGTTTTCTTTAAATTCATTCTTATGATAAAGTTTTTTAAAAGATTTGTATTTAATATTTTTTAATTATATATATATATATATATATATATATATTTTGTCGTCAATGTTAAAATTATATTATGATCATTTTCCAAATTTTAAATGTTTACTTAAAAAAAACATTCAACAAAAGAAACTATTTTCTGTTTATTTTTTTCTGACGATATATGGACGGTCACAATTATAAAAAAAAAATGCTATAAAAAGTTTACGATAGCGTTTTTTTTTTTTTTTTTTTTGT
>NW_019268557.1:1757080-1766799 GCF_002738365.1 Cucurbita moschata | reverse complement strand
TTTTTTTTTTTTTTTTTTTTTTTGCATGTTACCGTATATATATATTTTTTTTATAGTGCTCCACCTGTCAAAATTTAGAAAATCTTCTTAAAAAGCAAAAATATGCAAATTTATTTTTTATTATATATATGTCTTAAATGAAATTGAAATTGGGTAATAAAAAAAATAATTTTTTCATTCTTATAAATATTAATATATAGATAGATCGAAGATCCGTACCACCCTTTAAACAGATAAAACATAACTTAACGACCATATTAAATTACGCTCAAGTTAATAACGCACGAGTTTATGATAATTAGTTATTTTTAGGTATATAAAACTAGAGCCAGTTCAAACGGCTCCAATCCCACACAAGCTCATAATTGTCAACTTCCATCTTCAGCTGCATGTTGTAGTTTGTGGTGGCTGCTTCTCCATGCCCATCTCCAGATGAAAAAGACTCCGGCGAGCTTGCTCTCTCCACCGTTAATGGCGGATTCGGTAACTTCTGGTCGTCGGCGAACTGATCGCCAGCGTTATGCTGAGTTTCTAGACATTGCTTGGGCGGAATTGGAGCCTCCAATGGCGGCGGTTGCGGGCGTCTATCAAATGCTCTCAATGACTTTGATTTCTTGTAAATTCGACATAAGCTCAACTGCATGCATGCAAAAAGTTAGTATCGTAATCTCGAGAGCGTTGGTATAAAGATAGAAATGTTTAATGGAACCGGGACGGGATTTAGACCTTAGGGTAACCGATGAGCTTATATTCGTTCATTTTCCATTGAGTTTTGGTTCCTTTGGGAGCTCTTCCATTGTAGAAAACCATAGACCTTTTAACACCAATGCTTCTATGGGTGTTTGAAGAGTACACATAAGTTGGAGACCCAGTGGCCTTCCAATACCCATTGGCTGTCACTCTCTTTGGTCTTCCTCCTCTTGCTTCACTTTCTTGCCTTGGTATGAAGAAAAACCATTGCTCTTCATCTCTCTTGCACACCTCCCCAGCAAACTCTACAGACAATATATCCAACTCGAGTCTCGTGAATCAACTTAATATTTCGACCTCGATTTAAAAAGATTAAGATTTTCTGATCGTTTTGAAGATGGGTTTTTTTAAAAAAACCGAACTTATCGTAATCCTTACACGACTAGCTTAAGCTTTCGAATTTGGTAACGACCGATCTAACAAAACCCAATATTGAGTATTTGTCATTGTTGGATGATGAGTCCCCACATCGACTAATTTAGGATGTGATCATGGGTTTATAAGTGAAGAATACTAACTCCATTGGTATGAGGCCTTTTGGGGAAGCCCAAAGCAAAGCCATGAGAGCTTATGCTCAAAGTGGACAATATCATATCATTGTGGGGAGTCGTGTTCGTCTAACAGTCATAACCCTAAGGACTGAATTACTATTTTAGATCTAAATTCATAAATATTTGGTTGAAAATGGGTTTTTTTTTTTAAAAAAAAAATCGAACTTGTTATAACCCTTATACGACTAGCTTAAGCTTAAGAATCTAGTAACGACCGATCTAACAAAACCCAATATTGAATATTTGTCATAACCCTAACAATTGACTTATTATTTTAGATCTAAATTCATAAATATTTTGCAATCATTTTGAAAATGAGATTTTTAAAAAAAAAATCGAGGGGACGAAATAGGAACAAGAGAGATACATTGAAGAAGATAAGTATTGAATCTATAAGCTTTTGAATCGGGTAATGATCGATCTAACAAAGCTAAGTATTTGTCATAACCCTAACGACTAATTTACTATTTTAGATCTAAATTCATGAACTTAATATTTCGTGATCGAATTGGAAGATGGGTCTTTTTAAAAAACCAAACTTGTCGTACACCTGACACAACTCGATCTAACATAAGCCCTATACAAAAAATAATCATGGACGGGTTAGAAACCGATCAATACAACAATCAATATACATCAGATAACTTTGTCATTGTGCTACATGAAATCTTGATAATTTAAGCTAACCGTATCAACCAAGCATAAAAATGTGTGAATTGATGATGAAAAAGAGAAAAAAGAAGAGAGAAAAAGTGAAGAACACAGAAAGGTAATTAAGAGAGTAGAGAGAGAAAGAAGTTACGTGGAAGATCCCAAGGATTGAAGAGATAAATATTCAAAAGAGGTATGGTTTGATCAACGGCTCGAATCAAATCCTGGGTTCCACCTTGAAGCTTGTGGAACAAATAAAAGGAAACAAGCTCTTCTTCAGTAGGGTAAAACCTAAACCCAGGAGGCAAAGAATCTGCCATTGTTGTTGATGTGAAGAACTGACCAACAAGGAGTTGATTCTTCAGGAATAAGCTAAGCAATAATGAAATGTGAATATGGAGAAGTTGAGGGGTTTCTAAGAAATGGGGGAGGTGTACGGATAGGGAGGAAGAGAAATAATAAATGCTTCAAGTCCGGGATGATTGCAAATTACGTGCAAAGACAAGAGAAAAAAAATGGGTCAACGAGCAAATAAATTTAACAAGTCAACTTAGAGATGGAAAGTGTTTGCTATTACAACGTACTAAATGGTTTTTATAAATATGTGGAGTATGGTTGGAGAGAGCAATAATAAATATTGCTCAATTGGTCCCACTTAGCTCGGGGATATGGCTCAATTAGAAGAGCAATGCTTTTACAATTGGGTCATTGGAATTACCATATACAAGTCTAATTATCTAATCATAGCATTTTATAAGAGAACCAATAAAAAATAGGACCAAAACATGTCACTAAAAAATACTATTAACACAAAGATGGAACGTAAAAAAAAAAAAGGAATAAATCAAACTATTTAATGAGATGATCAAACTATTAAATTAATTTTTGTTATGAATATTCAAATTATGTATACATTTATTTTTTATATTGCTTCGTATGGAATTTAAATTTACATTTATGTCAATATTTTACTCTGGTAATCATTCTCCGAATATTGGAATTTAAATGACAAATAATTCTTGAAAAAAAAATCTATTTTTGGATAAATTTTTAAAAATATATATGCCAATATTCGATATATTAGTTTCTAATTTGATTAAAAATAAATATACGAATAAATAATCCATAGTATAAAAAATTATTATTATTATTAAGGGCAGATTGCTCGGCATTAAACCGAATATTAAATTGATTGATATATGAACATCTAACGGCTTGCGCAACGTAGCAAAAAGTAAAACAACTCCGTTAAATATTTAAAAAAATACATATTTGAATAAATACTAATTAATTATTTTACATATTCGAATATTCGATAAATAAATTTCTAATTAATTATTGTCGATATTGAACGAAATTCAAACAACAGGGATTACAATTGAACTATATTTATAAAAAAAATCCATGTAATCGTATAAAACACGTTAATCCATAAAATTACAAATGAACTAAACAGAACTGATAATTCACATAAAATGGGAATTGCAGGGCTGATTTTCATAATCTGAAGCCTTCATGGTAAGTAAATTGGATTGGTCACATAGAGTGCTATTTGGAGCCCAACACAAAGCCAGACTTCTACAAAAGCACCATTCAAATCTCCGTTCTTTTCTTCAATCATCAGGCCGAAGAACATACTATTTAAACTCCATCATAAATATTATAAAACAACTGATTATAATTACGGCCTCAGAGGTAGTGACAATCTGCAGAATCATCATCTTTTAATCTGATAATACGTGCATTCAAATGCATCATTGGCCAAAATTTAAAACAAATTATTAACTAATTGAAGTGCATCAGAGAGATTCCCAACGACAAATCATCATCCTCCTACAGGAGTGCTGATGTCCCTGTCTATCTTATCGTCACTTGCACATTACTAGTAAATAATTATTTTGATTAATTGAAATAAAGAAAGCAAAACAAAATAATCATAAAACAACTGAAGAAGGGGGACTTTGATGCCTCAGATGAAGTTCTTTTCATAGAAAATAATCTCAAAGTATATTTAACACCATCATTGGCATCTCAAATTCAAATAGTTTCAGATGAAAATGAAACAACTAAATGAAAAATCAGTAGTAAATAAAAGTTACATCAGATACTAGTGAACGTAATCAATCATAACAGGGGAGAATTTCTCAAAACCCATTGAAAGACCTTCAATAACATCCTAACAGATATTGTATAAGTTTGAAAGTCGATTGCAGTTCAACTGCTACTACTCAAATACTAAAAATCTACATAGAGAAATTACACAATTAACAAAGAACTAATTTTAAAAATTAGGTTGAATTATTATGCGACAAAAAATTGGATGTTGTATTTCCGGCAAGTCAGACAAATAATAAATGCCTCAAAAATTTAAGTTCAGGAAGGACTAATCCTTTCACACATCTAATTGAATCATCATCCTTGCCATGAATTGATAACAATTTCGTTGAAAACTTCTGAAGAGCCGAAAGTGAAAACAAGAACAAACATGGAGCTAATAGAACCATAAAGGAATACGAAATGTAACCCACCTTAGAGCGAGACACAGACAACATCCATACAGATCTGCAACACAAATTACCTGAAACTGAACTAACGAATCAGCAGAAAAGCTAATTCATTAGGGTTTCAGGTAACAAGTAGTAGGAGATCCAAAGGCGGAAAACAAATGCCTCAAGAACAAGTTCAGGTGGGAAATGGCGAGAAATCCAGAAGGAAAACCCTAAAGAAATTCTCGGAAAAGAGTATTCGTTGTAGCGCGGCTATGACTCAAAACGCTTCCATTTCACACTGAGGAAGGCGATCTTAAGGGCCGCGCAATGAAATTCGCCATTAAAACGCCGCAAAAAGAACCGCACATAAAAAAAAATACCGTAACGAAGAAAAAGCCCTAAAGAATGACGTAGACAGGGTGGCTAAGAGCGAAGGAGAAACCCTAAATTGTGTATTGCAGAAGAACGGGGAGTGGTATTTATAGGCTTCATCCGGTGAAAGAGTCGCGCCACTCTTTTTTGGGCCTCCGATTATGGACAATGTTAATGGGCCTTTCTATAAAATGGGCTGCTGCGCCCCTCTTTTTGGGCCGCCAATTATGGACAACGTTAATGAGCCTTGCTATAAAATTGAGCCCATTTTTTAGATTTAAAAATTGAATTCTTACTCACATGTGTTATATTGAATATATATATATATATATATATATATATATATATAAATAGAATTAAAAAGAACGATAAAAACTACTTTTCCTATAATATTTCAAAATTAAATTTAAGAGACGGATTTATATATGAAATTCATTTTAATCTGTAAAAACACTTCATTTATGTTGTAGAAGCTTCAATTAATGCCATTAGAAAGCTTCGAAAGCAGATGCAATTCCGTAAGGCACGTTGATCCGTTTCGGCAACCGGAGTTTTAAATGTGGAGTGGATTATTATTGTTCTTCCGGATTAAAGATCTCCCGCGTCTTCCATGATCGTTACTGCAATTACGAGCGAGTAATTTAACGTGATCATTCATCTTTCCTTTTGGATTTTGGAATTCGTGTTGTTTGGTGGGCTATAGAAGCATGGAGCAGGAGAGAAGCATGCCAGTTTCATTGCTTAGCCCTAGATCTCCGTCTTCGCAGCCTTATCTGTCAGTTTCGGTGACTGATCCTGTGAAATTGGGCAATGGGGTACAAGCTTATATCTCATACCGAGTTATTACAAAGGTATTTGTGCATTTATTATGTTTTTCAATGGTCTTCGAACCTTTTGTTTGATTTTTCGTTCATTTATCATTTCATACGTGATGACATTTTTGAACTGCCATCAGCCTGCTGGCAGTTTTTATGTTCAATTGACTGCCAACTAGGTAACATTATGTGAATTTTGTTTGCGATGTGAAGTGAAGAATGCTGATTGTGTACCTAACTAAGAAACTGGAAGAGATCGATTCATTTGCATTCAGCTGTAGTTTTACTCGGTATTTGGAAGGCAATAATGTGAAATAAAAAAAAAGGAATGCAGATTGGATATCAAATGTTACCATCGAATATAATGTGCAATTTCCGGCTTCAAAGCCGATGGATGATGTGAGAGATGATTGAGGCTGACTATTTAAAGAAAATGAACAGGGATGTTCTTTTGTGGGAAATTGCATAGGCCGGATAGGAAGTTCTAAGGAGGAGTTGACGTAAATAAGAAAAAGCTCTCTACATGGTGGAAAATAGATGAATGAATGGTTGTATGGGACGAGGTGCAATGGCTGAAGGTTTTCTGAGTTTTTAAAGAGTTCTAAATTTAGGCAGCGTTGGCTGAAGGTTCTACTAAAACTACGAAAACTCTTGGAGGGAGCTCTTGTAATTTCCTCATTATTTTGCGAGAATGGTAATCAATGAGTTTGCTGAGCTTTTTTATTTATTCTATGCTTATTTTCCTATTATAATCCATGAAAACAGAGCACATTTGCTGTCATAATGCTTCAAGGAGCATGAAATTGTCTTGCTGAATAATGAAGAAGAAGGATTGGCCAAAAATTGAAAAGTGAAAATCATATCTTAAAGAGACAAATTTTGTTTCTCAACATGAAATCCTTACTTCAAAAGATGATTTTTGATTGGCACCTCTAAAACAACTGATATTTTGGAATACGTTTCCTGAGTATTACATATTTAAAAGACAATATATTAAAAAAATCATCAAGGACTTCGGGTTCAGGGGGGAAAATATCAGCTGTGTATACTAGGTAACTTTCAATGGGTAACAAAATACATAGTCGACGTAACGTCATTTTCACATGAGAATCCTTTCTGTTTGTGCTCTTTTCCAGAGATGATTTTATCAAGTATATATTTGCCTTTTATTTTATGTTTAGTATGTATAATGATTGACCAGCATATCATTTGTTATAATTTGTACTGGCAGACTAATTTTCCTGAATATCAAGGTCCAGAGAAGATTGTCATTCGGCGATACAGTGATTTTGTTTGGTTACATGATCGGCTTTTTGAGAAGTATAAAGGCATTTTTATTCCTTCTATTCCAGAGAAAAATGCTGTAGGTAAGAAGATTATGAATTTCCTTTGCCGTTATATGTTTCATTATTTTGAGGTTGGATTATGTCACTAAATAATAGTACTTATGTTTCCCTTTCCATTGCTAATACCAAGGGTTCTAATATTCTTTCAAACTATCGAGTTTTCATCAGTATTAAGGTGTACTAAATAATAGTACTTATGTTGTTCGGTGTTTTATCTAATTAAAACTGAACCTGCGAATAATTATAATGTTTAACAGTATTAAGGTGTTGAGATATACAAATATATGTTCCAGAATATGTTTGAGCAACGTGTTCAACTATCAACTACCATTCTGTTGAGTGGGTGTACATATGATTACTTCTTTTTGCTGAATTAGTGTTTGTTGGTATGATATATAATCCATGAATTTGATATTGAAGGTTGATTTTTTCTATATATACTTGTACACAGAGAAATATAAGATCTAGAATTGCCATTGATAGTTTAATACTTTGTTTATATCGTGAGGTCATCCAAAGTAATGAAAAAGATGCGCCAGATTTGATGCTGTTATACATTTAATATTTATGTTTAGAATAAGTCATAAGTTCAGTTTTTGTGCTGCAGAGAAATTTCGTTTTAGTGCTGAATTTATTGAAATGAGGCGTCAAGCTTTGGATATATTTGTAAATCAGATAGCTTCACATCACGAGCTTCAAAAGAGTGAGGATTTGAGAACCTTCTTGCAGGTGGAAGAAGAGGTGATGTTCAAGGACTTTTTATGCCGTACAGTACATCCTCTTTTTCTTTTCTCTGCCCACCATACTATGTTGTACTGTCCATCCTCTTATGTAAGAAGATCCATCAAGTTGATACATGTGTTATCTTATGAGCAGACCATGGAGAGGTTGAGGTCTCATGATTCCGGAATTTTCAAGAAAAAGCCAGCTGATTTAATGCAAATGTTCAAGGTAAGAAAGTGTTGGGGTGGAGGAATGATACACAATTCCTAATTTGATTGTTAGTGCGTGTGTAATTTAACGAAAAATAAATTTTATTTCATTTCTGAAGGCAAGTACTGCCAGACTCCAGAGATACGAACAATTTTATATCTATCAAAAAGGTTAATATAGCAGCGATGTGAACAATTTTAAATGTCCTGTCGATGCAGGAAGAAAATTGGAGATTGCTTAAAAGCTCCCTCATAGAGGAGACGCAAAATGGAAAAATTTTCAATTTCTGCCTGTCTTTAGAAAAATGGAGATTGTTCAAAAAAATTTGAACATCTGCCTTTGTCTTTTTCTCTTATTTTGAAAATTTCTGCCTCTGTTTCTTTTTCTCTTATTTTTTTCATCTAAACATCTCTCTCTCTCTCTCTTGTTCTTTTTGTTTAGGCGGATCAATGTTTTATGTTCGATGGGTCACTTTTTTGAAAAAGAATTCTTGGACACTTTTTTACTTTCTGAGTTAGGTTATTAGTGCTACTAGATGCAAGTTCTGGTTTCACTCAGATGATAAGATGATAAGTGAAAGATTCAATATAAACAGTATTCCTGTGCTCTTTCTGTAGAAGATGTTGTTGCTGGCTTTTTTCAGACCTCCAAGCCTATGTGGTTTGATCCTGCTGGTTTTGTGGAATATGTATTCTAGGCTGCCTCTGGTCATCTCTTTAATAACAAAAATGACGTTGTTTGCATGTTCTAGTTTCTCCTTGAGAGCAGTCATGATAGTGTTCTTTTTAAATTTTGTCAAGAGGAGTCTTCGCAATACATTGTCTGTCGTGAATACTGAATTAAACATTCAATTGGTATGATGTCTACTCTGCTAGTATTTTGTATTTTGTTAAGAGACAATTTTTTCAACTCCTTTGACTAGGTGGGAGGGTTTATTTTCCTCTCGTTTTTGCGATCCTCCTTTGACTCAATAACACTGTTCCCCCCCTCTGGTGGACGTACAGTCTAAAGTAAGTGACATTGTTCTTGGAAAAGAAAAACCAGTGGAAGAGTCAAATCCTGAATATGAAAAGCTAAAACACTACATCTTTGAGCTTGAAAACCACTTGACTGAAGCCCAGAAGCATGCATTTCGACTTGTGAAAAGGCATAGAGGTATACAAAAATCTTCAAGATCGTTTAGTTGTAGCTAAAATTTGTAATTTATGTTTTTGCTACCACTTTATTTCATTAGAAAGCAAATGAATAATGTCTGATTATTTCTGCTTGTGCGCTAGAGCTGGGACAAGCATTAGCAGATTTTGGAAAGGCTGCCAAGCTTCTTGGTGCTTGTGAAGAAAAAGCTGTTGGCAAGGGGTTCTCAGAACTGGGAGCCAAATCAGAGATGTTGTCAATTAAGTTGCAAAAAGAGGTATATTTAGGGTGTTTTTCCATAACTTCTTAACTGATTTATTTAAAAACATCTTTTTGAGAATTACTTGCAAGCTGTTTTCCCAAAAAACTGATTTTGAAGTGATTGACCCAGTATAAATTCACTTTATCGAAATTTGGATATTGGCAGAGAGGATTTTGTTGTGTTAATAGTACTTGTGTATTGATGTGAATCTATAGGCTCACGAACTTCTGTTGAATTTCGAGGAACCCTTGAAAGATTACGTTCGTGCGGTTCAATCTATTAAGGTAAATCCCCCCCCCCCCCCCCCCCCCCCCCCCCCCCCCCCCCCCCCCCCCCCCCCCCCCCCCCCCCCCCCCCCCCCCCCCCCCCCCCCCCCCCCCCCCCCCCCCCCCCCCCCCCCCCCCCCCCCCCCCCCC
>NW_019268557.1:1752427-1756420 GCF_002738365.1 Cucurbita moschata | reverse complement strand
CCCCCCCCCCCCCCCCTCTCCCCTTGAGTTGATTTTGAATGTCCTGACTACTACCAAATTTGTGGCATTATTTCCTGTTGTTCGTACAAATTGGGGTTCAAAATTTAGATTTCAAGTTTGTCACACTAGTATACTGTACCTGTTTAGTTGAACTTTTTTACTATAAGTATTGGTATATGTCCCATGATGTTGGTACAAGTTCGAGTTCAAAATTTGGATTTCTTTTTCATGCAGGGGCTGAAATGATTTGTCTTGGAGTATATCTTCTTTCTCACTGTCATCTTGGTCTATCTATTTGTGTTTGAATTAATTAACGTAAGTTCGTGTTTATTTGGTAACTGTCCTTGATAAGACTTGATTTCTTTGTTTGAAACAGGCCACCATAGCCGAGAGAGCCAACGCCTTCAGGCAGCAATGTGAACTTGCAGAAACAACAAAGCTGAAGGAGATAAATCTGTATGCTTCCAACATCTCATCTCCATTTATGTTGTCATAATAGCAGGATAGCTCACCGTCCTGTGAATTTACCTCTAAAATTCATTCTATGGAGTTCTATCTGCTTACCATACCAATTTTCATTATCTTTTACCCTTTCTTAAGAATCCGTTGTAGATTGTTCGGATCTTTGAACGTTCTTGTTATGAGAAACTTAGTTTATAAGTTCAATGGTTTTCAGAGACAGACTCGTGCTAATGAGATCAGACAAAGCGGCTGAGGCTGAGGTGGAGTACAAAGAGGTATATGAACTTCCATGAACATAATTTGGTCACTACTCAAAAAACAAAATGTATTCTAACTAGAAGTAGTTTGGTTGTACAGTTGAAGGCAGCAAGTGAGGAAGCGACAAAAAGATTTGAAACAATAGTGGTACTAATGAATCAAGAGATCATACGATTTCAGGAACAGAAAACATTAGACATGGGGCTTGCTTTCCATGAATTTGCAAAAGGACAGGCACATTTGGCAAATGGGGTTGCCGACGCATGGCGAAGTCTCCTTCCCAAGCTCGAGGCTCTATCGGTTTCGTGAACGACTATGTCCTGCTACAGCAACAACATGCTTCAGTAGTCGTCTCGAACAGCCAACACCAAGATTGTAGTAACCAAAGCAACACCTATTTAATTCAGCTGTTTATGCTCCATGATTGTGATTCTGCTTTTCCATCTTCTGTGCAGGCCTAAACATGGTGTTGTAGTGTTAGACATCGTTAGCAGATCAAATTCCATCACTCTTGCTATCAATCTGCATGGTGTGTATTCTCCACTGTGTTGGGTTCCCTCGGCAATTTTCCTACTTAAATGGTTCAGTAGACTATGATACTTGAAATAATTGACCTTTATGGGTTGAAATTGGTTTTTGTTCTATGACTGCGTTGTTCGACAAAGTTGTTAAATGTTAAAAGTTCGGATCTACATTCTACCTATCTCTTTAACTAAAAGATGTGAGGTTGGATTCAATTTTTTTTTTTTAAGTATAAGAAAGATGGCTAATGTATTGATTATTAAGTTTGTTCTTTTTTGATGTGCTTTGTCGTTTGAATAGTTTTACTAGTAAATTGTATTCGAGTTTGAGCTATCCAAAAAATGGGTAATTAAGGTAACTTGTCCCTTGTGTTTCTTTCGAGTGTGATCATAATTGTACTCACTTCTAGCAGTCAATCATCACGGTTATCTCCATTGGTTTGTTTGGACGCATCAACATCTGCTCCTAAAGTTGAATGATTAAAGTCCCCTTTAAGATTAGCCAAAGATACGAAAGCGAAATTATTAATTCAACCATTGTATGGGATTTTTCTTTTCTAATGATTTTTTTTTTATTTTTTTTTAAGATATCCAACAAAAACAATTAAAACATAGCAATTTTTGGACATGAAAGAAAAAAATATACAAAGTTTTAGAAAATGAAAGACCAAAACCCAAAATTTCTGGTTATAGTAATCCCCTCATTATATTTCTGCTAAGGTACAAAAATGGAAAGTCGGTACCGGTAGGTAGGCAGAATGCCAAACGCTTCTCCAAGTAAGGCCTTGCAATCGCATTAGCCTATCCCATTCTTACATGTTCTTCCCTTTCTCAACCCCCAAATCCCCATTTCTCCCTCAGAATTCCCTTAAACCCTCGCTTCCTTCCATCTTTTGCTGTTTTCGATGTCAATGCCTTCTATTTTCGCGCCTTCCTCTCATTTTCGCCTCCCAATTTCACATTCGAAGCCGTCTCGCTATTCCAGAACCTCAATTTTCTTATCCCTCGATTATCGGTGCCGTAAATCCATCAATGCACCCTATAGAGGCACTTTCCGACGATCACTGCAAATCTGCTCTTCTTCGTCTGATGGCGCGTCTGGTTCGGTTCCCGCTGATAGCGATAACACTCCCAGGTTGGTTTTTGGTGTTTCTTTTTCTTTTTGTTTGTTTTTTCTAATGGTTCTCAAGGAGATGAAGTTCGGTGGAAACTGTGGAAAGTATAGTTGGCCGTAAATTTGCAGAGAGTTGAAAATAAAATTTAACGAAGAAGCTACTGGTTTAGTACTTGTGGAGTTCGTTTTGTTTGTTCTATGGTGTCTGCGTAGACGAAATCCATGTGAGCACAATGGAATTTATTGTTTTCCATGTTCTGTTGCTGTTTTTCAGTAACTTCTGTATCATAGAGGGACCGGAGACCGTTCAGGATTTTGTTCAGATGCAATTCCAGGAAATCCAAGACAACATAAGGAGTCGTCGTAACAAAATTTTTCTTCTAATGGAAGAGGTTAGGTTCCTAATTGGAAGTTGATCCTTCAATTTTTCTCCCTTGACATTGGATTGTAAAGCTATCACCTAATGAAATAGAATGATCGTTTGAAGGGATTTTCTAACTATTTATTTGTCAATGGCGGTTAGGTTAGAAGATTACGAATTCAACAACGCCTAAAGACTCTAAGAGTTACTGGTGAGAATGACAATGAAGAGGCGAATGAAATGCCCGAGATTCCATCATCTATCCCTTTTCTTCCCCACGTGGTAACTGGCAAAATTATCTTTTGCAAAGCGTATGCAATTTTTTTTTTTTTTTAATTCAACATGTGGAGTTGGAATGATTTAAACATATGACCATCTATGTCGAAAAAAATTGCCTAAAAACCACCCTGTTCCCCTGTAAAAAAATAAAGTCCAATTCTCCTTTTGGGGCTTCTGACTCTCACATAAAGTTCTTGTTTTTTACTAATGAATCGATAGTCAATCAATAGTCAAAGTAATTCCATTCCGGTTATTGGGGAAAAATCTTATGTCGAATCGGGATCAATTAGGACAGAAATAAAGCATTGGGTCAAACTCTTCTATGGTATCTAGGTAATAGCTATGAATAGTTATCGACTGCCGGGAAAGGGTAGAAGAATGGGACCTATTATGAGACATACAATGCATTACAGACGTATGATCATTACACTTCAACCGGGATATTCTACTCCACCTCTAAACTAATTGAATTCTGCTTAGGTTGGGAGCACAATGTATACAGTTAGAATGCTATTTTTTTCTGCCTGCTTCAGGAAGCTCAGGGTCATTATTACATTGAGAAGTTGAACTAAACATTGGCATCATACATAAGTTGGCTTCACTAAATGATATGCTAAGCTAGTGGGTGACTGTTACAATCATCACAGATAATTTAGCTGAAATTGCAGGCATAGTTTTGAATAAAACCTGAACCCATTTTTCTAAGCCCATACTAACTATAATTGTGGTTAATAGGTTGTTTACTTTCTTTAATGATGGGTAAATTGTACCTGAACTTTATGATGCACCATGTTTCTTGTTTCTCTGTTTTGTGTTTTAGTTACTCTGTATCATTGTTATTTGACTTGAGTGATTTCTATACTTCCTCCTTTGTAGACAGCAAAGACGCTGAAGCAGCAATATTTAACCAGCTTATTGGTTATGTGGGGAATAATTGTCTTTGGTGGCCTTATTGCCCCAACTGTAAGTTGATCCCCCCCCCCCCCCCCCCCCCCCCC
>NW_019268557.1:1686800-1751810 GCF_002738365.1 Cucurbita moschata | reverse complement strand
CCCCCCGGACTCGTTCTTCACCCTTATGAGTAGTTGTAGATTTGTTGTTTGGTGTATTACCCTTATATGTGGGCTGCAGTTTCATATCCCGCCACTCCACTCCATCCCAAAAATTTAATGAAGAGATGAAACTGAGTAGAAAAAACATAAAGGCTTTTCTTGAATTTAAAAACCAGCATGATTTATGAACTCTGATTATTATTTTTGTGGATGCTTTTAGAATTCTATGGAGATTAGTACTTTTAGTTGCTTGAGTTTCTAACAGAGCAGAGTCAGCAAATATTTATCCTCATGGGATAACTTATTGAGCTGGGGAATAATAGAAATCTCTAACTCAAACGATGATGGCCTTTCTTTTAGATTCATGAGAATATGAAGCATAATAGAAAAGAATTTTAATGGAACTTCATATCTGAGAGTGAATAGTTATCAGATATTGTATGCTTTACCATGCGAACTACAAGTTAGGTGGAATAGATCTAATATTTACTGCTTTTCAGGAAAATAACGAAGGATATGGGTTATGAAACATAGTGATGAATTCCCCTTTTTTCAATTAAAGCATAACTAACTTATTGAAGTCTTGACGATCATGCTCAATGAATTTCTACATTTCGTACTTGGTCTATTAATGGTTCCGTCCATCTAAGTGTTGGTGAAAAAATCCCTCCCATGGCAGCTGGAGCTAAAATTGGGATTAGGTGGAACTTCGTACGAAGATTTCATCCGCAACGTGAATTTGCCTATGCAATTAAGGTATTTCATGAAATGCAACTTCTTTCTAAATGTGAATTCTGTAGCTAATTCAATGTTTGCTTCAATTTCCCTCTTTTTAAATCTCAATTTCAGTCAAGTGGATCCCATTGTGGCGTCATTTTCTGGTGGAGCTGTAGGTGTCATTTCGGCCTTGATGTTCGTTGAAGCTAGCAACGTTGGCAAACAAGAGAAAAAAAGGTGCAAATATTGTCATGGAACTGGTATGTATTCATTTTAAGCGATTCTATATTTATTAGTTTTGAACTTGTGGAATTGAATGTCACCATTCTCACACGTGAAGTGATAAAATCACAATCTCAATTTAATTTAAGATCTACATCCCCGATTTAAAAAACAAGTTTAATTTTCTAATTTTGAGAATTACGGTTATTTGGTTCCTAAACTTTGGTGTGTCTAATTGATACTCTCAATTTTGTATTTAATTGCTTCTTGAACTTAAAAAAATGTCTAGACTCCTAAAGTTTCTATTTTGTATCTCGAACCTATCAAAATTTGTTAAATTTTAGGAATCAAATGAAAGTTTAGGGATTATGAATTTCATATTTTGATAGTTTTTAAGCATCCCTTCATAATCATATGGACAGGCTACTTGGCCTGCGCCCGATGTTCATCGAGTGGTGTATGTGTAAGCGCTGACCCCATCTCACTGTCTGCATCCTCTTCAAGCCGCCCTCTACGGGTGCCCAAAACTCAAAGATGCCTCAATTGTTCCGGTGCAGGAAAGGTACAAAATTCTATATTCTTCATTAATTCAAGAGTCGTTGGACTTGGAATTACCATTATCTTGCATCATTGGTCTCTTACCCTGTCGTGTTTAGAAACAATTCTATTTTTGAATACCAACTTGTTTGGCAGGATAATTTTTTAAACTATTGTTATTGTCCTATGCCTTCTTTCATTTTTTTGTATTCAAATTTGATCATTTGTCATTTGTTTTAGTACAACTTGATATAAGTGTACTACATATTTAAATTATTGGCATGTTTTCTTGTAACCATTTGATATAAACTCGAGGCACTCCTTGTTTATACGTCGGCTTCATGGAATAATTTCTTTTGTGGGACACATCCGATGCAACAATTAGAACGATGGAAAGAATGTTTCATCTTAATTTACTTATAATATGAAACTAAGCCTTAGCATGATGTGGTTGAATTTGTTATATTTGCTGAGGACTTAGTATGATTGTTTAGGTAATGTGCCCAACATGTCTGTGTACTGGGATGTTGATGGCAAGTGAGCACGACCCAAGATTCGACCCATTCGACTAAGGCTAAACTTGTAAGTTTCTTTCATATCTATACTCTAACTAATTAATGAGTTTGAAAACTCTCCTATATTAAAAAGAAAATGATGAAGAATTGTTTATATGGTATTCTAATTATAAAATTCCAAATGTATTTTATCTTTCAATTATTTGCAAATCCATTACGTAATATAATCTTATTTGTTTTTTATTATTATTATCAAATACATAAAATATCACTTTATTTAAGAGTATTAGAATTTATTAAATCTTTGCAATAATTTCATAAAAATGCTCCACACGTTGAGCATATTAAATAGAAAAGGAAAAAAAAAATCTAAAGGGAATTGCTTCATTCATAATTATAAGAACTTAACTGTTTGGTATTTAATGTAATTATAACAATTTTGTTATCAATTTTCTAATCTTAAAATCTACACGAAATTTTAGAAATGTAGTTTAAAAAATGGTTATTTCCCTTTGAAATGAATTTTAAAATATATTATAAACAAAAACAAATTGATTGAGATTCAAGTTATGGTAATTGCATATCTAAGATATGTTATTCTATAAGTTCATATAAATAAATGTTTGCCTATTTCAAAAAAGAAATTAAAAAAATGTCACATGAGAATCTATATACATAGGGTATTATAATTTTATCAACTATTTGTAATTTTAAAAATAGAATTTTCTGCAAATATAATTTCAATAGTGAATTTAGAAGGGTAATAAAAAAAAATTAACTATAAAAACCAATATCTTAAGTCAATTATTTATTTTATAAAACGTCATTATTTAAACAAATTAACTACATGTAAATGTAAACTTAATTTATTCAGAATATGTAATTTCGAACCAAAGGTAATAATTTTTTTTGTTTTTTACAAAGTTCATCATTTATCTGTTTTTTTCTTTATTTTTTGGGAAATATTAAATTTGTCATTTCTTAAGTTAAAATGAAATTGCAAATAAATCTTTAAAAAAATCCAAATTTTCATTAAATTGTAGCATAAATTCAAATTCAAAGGAGACAGCTTTGAATGAATGGGTTTTTTATTATTATTATTATAATGGAAACAAAATTACAAAAGATTTCTTTGAAATTTGGAAACAAACATAAAACTCTCACAAAATTACACACTTTTTCATCCATTGATTTGATTCCTACTTGCTTCTTGGTTCATTGCACTTTGACTTTTTCTCCACACACAAAATTCCATAACCGGCAACCGGCAACCGGCAACCGGCAACCGGCATCCAGCACACCTCAATTTGTCTCACTCTATTTCTAAAAAATATTTGTATTATGAACTAATCCTCTAAATTGGGATGTGATTATGTCTATTGCTATTTAAATCTTAAAATACTTCAACTATGTTTCTATTTTACTCACTATTTATTTCATCAACTAAATACTGAATATCTATATTTACACACAAAAAATACAAATAATTTAATTTTCTTATTTCATAAAGTATTTTTTGAAAAACGATGTTTAGGTTTGTAAAATGCATAAATTTTGGTATTTTTTCAATTATTATTTTCAAAATAAAAATTATTTTCTTAAAATTAAAATATAAAATATCATTATCGTCACTTAAAAAAAAATATTTCTTCTCAAAGGTAAATTAAAAAAAAAAAAATTGAGACTTAGAATGGTGTGACAAATTACCTTAAAAAAATTCTGAATTATTATTCTATTTAAGTCGAAAAGTTATCTATAAATATTGCAATTTTTTTGGTAGAATAAAAGTATTTTTGTCCTATACAATTTTTTTTTTTTTAATACGATGAAAATGAAAGTTCTTAAAATATTAAGCATGGAGCTAAAAAAAGTGTTAGCGTCGCTGAAAAGTAATATAATCAGCCAAAAAATGGGAATAGAAAAATAATCCTTTCTTGTTCATTCCTTGTGATCTTTGCTTAGTAGCTAATGCCAGCTGCCATGAAAAACTATCTAAGAACTTTGACAAATTAATTACCAAAACACAACTGTCATTCATACATATTAATTACAACTACAACTACAATGACACTTTCATCGCAGAATTACGGCTCTGATTTTACAACTTCCCAAGAAAAATGGAACATCGAGAATCGAATTGGGCATGAATTTGAATTTTGAGATGAGGAGATTCACATTCTACACCCAATCGAACAGTAAAAATCGGCTGAATTCAATCGAATCGGATCCTCCTCGGTTTCTTTCCACAGAAATCGACGACGAATTTCACTACCGAACGGATCAAACGATACAAGCCCTAGCGAACGGATAAAACGATACAAACCCTAGCGAACGGATATTCCTCTGCATTTCGTCTGTTCTACAAAAACTCCTCAACAAGCTCGCCGAAATCGAATCTGCCATTGCAGCATTCGACCGCGCTCACAATTTCTTGAAAAGCAGAGACGCTACAAGGAACCATAAGCGCATTCCTCTGCTCGAATCCGAACTCTCTGTACGCTTTATCGAGCAGCATCCTGAATAGCGGATGCGACAAGAAGCTCGTCGGCACAACGAAGCGCTGCCGTTCATCGCCGACGTAAATCGCGAACGAGCCAGTCGGAGTCGACGAAGGCGACTGAGAATCGTGATCCTCCGGTGGTTCCAATTGATCTCTGAGCAAACATTCGTTGTACGATGCTTCACCCTCCGTCCCGACCCGAACCTTCACTTTCTTGGCGAGTTTCTTGAAGGAGACCATTTTCTTGCCTAGCATTCTTCCGATCTGCAGGAAAATGAGGAAAAATTGCAGAGGCGAGTAGGCTAGGGTTTTTGAAGATGAAGCTATGGATCCATGGACATGGAGAAATGGAGGGTGTGAACAAGGATTTTATACTAGAATGGAGCAGGCGGGTCGGGGAAGAAGGAGACGAATAAAAGGGATTTTAATTATTATAAAAATAAATAAATAAATAAATAATAAAAATAAAAGGAATTTTGACTTTGACGGTTACTCATCGAGTCTCAATTATTCAATCTCTATGCCTTTAAATTAAATTATGTTGGACGAAATAAGGTTTTTTAAGGTGAAATTACAAATTTAACCCCAAATTTATAAATTTTAAAATTAAATTATAAATGAAATATTAAATTATTTAGTATATGTTTTTTATTTTTTTAATTATTTATTTATTTAAATTGTGAGAATAAATACAAAAATTTAAGTAAGACATATTGACTTAATACGATTGAAAAATATATATCACATTAAAAAGTCAAAATTCTTGATTTTTCTCCATACAATAATTTACAATTTTCTCATTGCTTTTGTCTTTCCTAACTTATATATTTCCACATTTTAAAAAAATATATCGATATTGTACTACTAATTTGTTTTACGAACATTGTGTTCATTAATTTCTCCAAGTTATTCTCTCTATGCACGTTTTTTTACCAAACAAACACTAAATTCACGTACTTTAAAGAACCGACCACCGTCCTTAATTGTCTTGTTATATATTTTCAAAAATATATGTTAAGTGATCTACCAACTAATTTCGAGGGTCAATATTAGTCGACTTATAATTTAAATTCTCTTTTATATAAATTTAATTTCTTGGACTTTTGATGTATTTACAACTTGTAGATTGACAAAAAATTTAGTTAAACGTCGGTATTTCATTGAATTATGACGATTATACCCCTGACGTTGGAAGAATTATTTTGTTGGTATATAGTTTGATACCTTGGAATATTCTAGTAATAAGGGTATTGATGGAAAATGTGAAATTGAAAGGGTGGCAGCATAAAATATTGGACTTTATGCTCAACCACGCAGAAGAGAAAAAATTAGGAAGGTGTTTCAGTTTGAAATAATGGCAACCACTTATCATTTAAAACCCTTTTGCCTTTGACTTCCAAATTTTAATTACCAAAATGACCCTTTCACATTACCAAATTAATGACCCACTTTTTTTTTTTCAATTTTAAACTAAAATTTTATAGATTAAATACCATTTTTATTCATCTAATAATCCTAAAAATATTATTTAATTTTATATATTTACAAATAATTTCATTTTTAAAACTTATAATAAGTTGAAATTCTTTATCTAAAAGTCTTATATTTAAAACTTATACAGGTGAGAGTCATCATCCAATATCGGTGCATTTTTTAAAAGAAAAATAAAATTTAATAATAATAACATTTTATTATGATGAACGAGTACACATGAATAATCTAATTGCATATACAAATGAGAGTGATCCTACCTATTAGAGGATTTAAAAATTTGAAAATAAAATGATTTATAAAAAATTATAAATTAAAAATGGAAATAAAACAAATTCTAAAAAATTGAAAATAAAATAATTTGTCTTCAGAGAATCCAACCTACTGTTCCAGAATAATTTATGAAGCTGCGTTTTATAATTACCCTCCACATTAATTAATTAATTAATTAATTATTGGAAGTTACACAGGAAATACCATGTTTCTAGAGGGAAGCTAATGATTGTGGTCAGCATGAACGGTCACCTAATTAATTTTATTTATTTATTTATTTATTTGTAGAAATTATTATTATTATTATTATTATTTATATTAATACTTTTTTAGGGTGGGTTGGTGCAGGCATTCTTGTTTGAATGCACTCTGTGTAAAACTAAACGCTTGAAAGTAAAAAAAAAGAAGTTTCTTTTTATTTATTTTTAATTAAAAAGAAGTAAAAAAGTATATTTCTCTCACGTTTTTTTTTATCGTTTATTTATTTATTATTTTACTTTTTAGCATTTTGTTGACACGTTTTTTGTTTTTTATTTTATTTTATTTTTATTTTCACTGTGCTCGTTGAGGACTTTCCAAAATTACTATTTTTGTTTCTTGATTTTCATTTCATTTTTTTTTTCTAAATTTTTTTAAAAAAATTGTATAATTTTTTTAAAAAGTAAATAGATTTCAACATATTTTAAAAAGTGAATAGTAAAACAGAGAAATTCGTGAGTAAAATTATTTATAAGCTTATTTTTTAATTCAATAACAAACATTAAAATCTCGTGTTTTTAATTTTTTTTATAAATAAAAAAACAAGTTTTTAAATTCTTTTATTCATTTACTTTTAAAAGTTATCGATAACAAAATTTAAAAAATATATAAATACTACAAAATTAATAATAAAAAAAAAAAAGTAAAAGACCGTCACGCAGTCATAATAGGCCCAAATTTTAGAAGGCCCAAACGAAGTTTTCGGCCCAAATATGTCGACATCTGGTGAACAAAATCCCAAGGATTGCTGCGACCTTCTTCATCGTTAATTAGGGTTTTTTTTTTTTCCATCTCTCCGTGTTCTGTTCTGCAAAAACCTTTCCACGTCTCTTTCGTTCGCTCTACACCATGAGTAGGGCAGGCCAGCCTCCGGATCTCAAAAAGTAAGTGCATTTTAATTTTTATCTTGTTCATCGTAATTTCGGTTCGATTAGTTCAACTATTTTCATTTGGTTCTCACTTTCTACTTCTTCTTGTAGGTACATGGACAAGAAGCTCCAGAGTAAGTTCTGTTCCCCACGCGATTGTTTATCGTATTCGTTGTCGTATTTTTTTCTCTGGCTCAGTTTATTTCTGGAAAAGTTGGTCGAGAAATGGCATGTTTCTTTCTAGAAGTCCAGAGTCCGTCAATTCTGTTTGTTTTCTTGGAAGTTATGCCATTTGATTTGCGGTTTCGTTTGCTACTGATTAGTGTGTATTTTAGCGCGCACTGAAAAAAAAAAAAAACTGTCTGGTTGTAATGTATGGATCCATAAGTTGAGTCTACCCTGTCTAGGGTTTAGGGTTTAGTATCTACAAATTTTTTCGGAGACCAACGGAGGAAGGATTGTGAATTTAGAGCGTTTCATTATTTAGTACTTATGGTTATATTCTTTTTTTTTTTTTTTTTTGTTTTTTTAAGAGAGAAACATAAATTCTTGCTTAGTTAATTAATGGTCATCTGCTCTAGATTGAAGAAATCTTGCATGTCGAATGTATGTGTATACTGATTGATGTTGCTTCTGAATTACATTTTTGCAGTAAAACTCAATTCCAATCGGTTGGTAGTTGGAACTCTTCGTGGGTTTGACCAATTTATGAATCTAGTGGTTGACAACACCGTGGAAGTGAATGGCAACGAGAAAAATGATATTGGCATGGTGGTGCGTGACAGTTATTTTGTGCTCCAACCCTTTTATGTTTACTTGAATTGCTTAACACTTGTATTGTGCAAGAACTGATTGCCCTTTTTGGTTTCACTTTCAGGTTATCAGAGGCAATAGTGTGGTCACCGTTGAAGCACTTGAACCTGTAAACAGAATGCAATGATGGTGGATGTTGAAATTTAGTTCAATTCTTGCTGAATCTGTTTATAGATTGAGCGGGTAAATCCTTCGGAACTGTAGTATGTATAATTTTGTGATGTTATGGATTTTAGATGGAATTATTGTACCCCATTCTGGACACGCGGATTATAAGTTCAAACAATGGGATTTCTGTATTATTGTGGGAGAAATTCATTGCATTTTGTTAGATCTTCTCACAAAACCTTTCGTTCTTCTCTGCTTCAGCATCAATGTCCATGAACATTGCAATGAATGAATCCCTTATCAATTTAGATTCTGCAGATTGATCTTACTGTAAAGAATCCAAAATGAAATAGTGCCAGGATCGATCATTTGCCAGACAACTTTGCTTTTTGCGTGTCTCCTGCACTTCATTGTAAGGTTTTGTGAAATCTCATCTCGGTTGGAGAGTGGAGAGTGGAACGAAACAGTTCTTATAAGGATGTGGATATCTCTTCCTAGCGATGCGTTTTAAAATCGTGTGGCTGACGGTAATATGTAATGGGTAAAAATAAACAATATCTATTAGCGATGTGCGTAAAGTATTACATGAAGGTATAAAGTCTGAGAAGTCAAAATTGATTCCAATTGGTTAGTGATGGATTTGGCTATAAAGTCTGAGAAGTCAAATTCCAATTGGTTAGTGATGGATTTGGCTTTAAGTTTATGATTCACAATGTAATGGTTTGTTAAAAAAAATGGTTTGTTCAAAATCAGTTTTGCATGCGTATTCTTTAAGTGATTGTGAACGTGAAAAAAAATGATCTTCACCATTTGAGCTTGAATAAAATTTCCGGAAGCAAATAAGTCCATGATTTTACCAATAATCCTTACAAGAACAGCTCCCATTTCTAAAATGATGGAAGCGAGTAGCGTCTCGAACAGTTAGTTGACGATGAACAATTTTGCTAACAATCTTGAAAAACAAGTGACAATCTTCACATATCCTAAGGTTTTTTATGATCACAACTTCAGTCCCAGCCGTGGTATTCAGAAGTCCAAAGGCGACAGCCAATTTTTCACTATGAACTCCAGCAGCCCCAGCAAACAAATCTTTGTTGCTTTCTTCTCTATCAGCTCTTTTAGCCTCTCCAAATTCATGCACCAACGCTAACTCCTCCAACAGTCTATATATCTCTTCAGCCTGGGGATGGCTTCTATCCCCAACTACAAATGGATGAACTCTGCCCTTCAATTCAACATAGCTACACCCAGGATCCTTCTTCAGCTTCCTCTCCTTCATCATAATCCGGATCCTCAAAACCCCTTTCGAGTTCTTGGTATCATTATAAATGTTTGATAATAACACATAGTATCCTATGTTTGCAGGTTCAAGCTCGACCACACGTTCAAAAGCCAACTCTGCTAACTTGACATTCTGGTGGATCTTACAAGCACCCAGAAGAGCTCCCCAGACGGCACCATCAGGCTCTATTGCCATGGATTCAATGAGATTCCGAGCTTCATTTAGCCGCCCTGCTCGCCCCAGAAGATCCACCATGCACGAATAATGCTCTGGACCTGGTTCCAATTGATAGTTTCTTCCCATCATCTTGAAATATTCCATGCCCTGAGATGTCAGCCCTGCATGGCTACAGGCAGACAAGACACTCACAAACGCAGTTCCATCAGGTACAATGCCACTCCTTATCATGTCTTCGAATAGCTGCACTGCAATTTCTCCATGTCCATGCATTCCATACCCACCTATAATTGCTGTCCATGAAACTAATGTTCTTTCGGGCATTTCATCGAACAATGCTTGTGCCTTGGTTAAATTTCCACACCTTGCGTACATATTGATCAAAGCATTATTTAGAAACTGATTATTGGTAAATCCACTTGCTTGGATCTTAAGCTCTACCTCACGGCCAACACTCTGAGCCCCAAGGTTGGCGCAAGATGATAAAACCCCAACAAGAGTGAAGGGATCCGGGTGAATCCCATGTAACTCCATGTTATGATAGAGCTCCAAAACATTAGCTGCCAGCCCATTTTGTGCGTACCCAGAAACCATAGCGTTCCAAGAAATCAAACCCTTCTCAGGCATTTCATCAAACAGGTTCTGTGCATGATTAACCGAGCCACATTTCATGTACATAGTAATGAAACAGTTAACAACGGAGACATCTGAATCCAATCCATATTTCAATGTTGAGCAATGCAGAGACAATCCAAGCTCCAAATTAATCGGAGATACACACACTGGGATCAAACCCAGCAATGTAACTGAATTAACTGGGACACCCTCTTCATTCATTTGGCGAAACAAAAGAACCGCGTCAGAACTTTTAGAATTCGAAACATAGCCGGAAATCAAAGCATTGTAGCAAACGGTAAGCTTTCTGGACTGGGACTTTTCATCAAACACTTTACGGGCATTTCCGAGTAATGAACCCCTGCAGTACATAGAAATCAAACCAGTTTGCACAAAAGGTTCAGATTCACACCCAACTTTGATAATTTGACCATGAAATTGGCCGCCGAGTATGGGGAGCGAGAGTGCCGCGCAGGATTTGAGGGCAAACGGGAAAGTGAAGGCATTGGGGTGATCGCCATGGCGAAGCATTTGGGTATAGAGACTTAGAGCTTGAAGGAATTGGCATCGTTTTGCTAATTCTCTGAGCTGAGTGTTCCATGGCGTTGAGAGAGCGGTCATAGATTTTGATTTGCGATTTCAGTTTTCCTTCCTCATTTGTCCGGGAGTTCAATACGGGAAGTTTAAATAAAGAGCGTCGATTCTGCCACGTCGTCAAAATGGACGGTTAATATGTAAGCTGAAGAGGATAAGCGAAAAATCGGATATAATATCTGAGTGGATAAAAGATACCGAGACTTTGCAGAGAAAGGGGAGCTAAGAGAAAGGGGAGCTGAGAGAAAATCGTCGGATTTGGCAATGGAGGCATTGCAAATTTCGATTGTTTCTTCTCGTCATTTGGCTTCGAATTCTCAGTCTCCTTGTGCAAGTAGAAGCTTGTGCCATGGTTCAAACTGTGGGAGAAAATCCTCGAGTATTTCATCTTCTTGGCTTGGTTCGAGTAATTTGAAGTCGCTCTCGTCGAGGAATTTGTTCGCTGTAAGACACTGATTGAGTTATTTCTTGCATATTTACGTTGATTTCCGTTTGTTGCCTGGAAGTTATGGCGATTTTGAGGATGAAATTTGTATATGGCGATGTTGTCAACTGTTTTAAAAGGAGCGCTTAAACTTTGCGACTCCATGCGGTTAGAAATATTAATCTGGAAATGTAGATAAAGCGAAATAGTGAATATTTCAAGGTCTAGATTGCTTTGTAAACTTCTTCCTATCAATGGAGCTCTGTTTTCTGTTAAATGATGTTACATTATATTAATACTTTCTTAGGTTCAGGGAGTTTGTCAAGTTTCCTTAGGTTTGGTTTTGATCTTTTCCACAGAGGGAGATTTGGGGTTGGCTTCATGCCAAGACTGCTAACACTAGGAGAGATATGCGTGGGGTTGTACGGGCTGAAATGTTTGGCCAGTTGACAGGTGGTCTGGAGGCTGCTTGGAACAAGCTCAAAGGAGAAGGTCTGTATATCTTTAGTCCTTTCAATGGGTTTCCGTATATTAAAGTTTCTTTATATGTATATATATATATAGCTACCCTGTACTTTGATGATATATGGAATACTTCAGTAATAGTTGATAAAAGAATACAATCAAGAAATAGATGTTGAAGACTTACTAAATACGTCAGATGGCAATGGAATTACCTGCAGTGTTCTCGTACTGGAAGTACCTGAGCTTGTAAATGATACCTTACTTATGAGTCCTTTCACCACTGATGGGATCGGGGTGCAGTGGAGTGGGGTGGGAAGGAGAATTTTTCCTTCTAATGTGAAACCTACTATACATCTTGTTAGTTTGTTTAACGAAGAAAAATGGACTTAAGATAGGGATTCAGCCAAATGATATATACGTGCACACAAACACATTTTTTATTTTTAGGCTACATTAAACAAGATCTAATTCAGAGGAACTAATTTATTCAGCTGTTAATTTTTTTTCCCGTTAAATGTAATCTGATAACAGCTGATACTTAGACAATTCATTTGGTTGATGGAATATTATCTTCCTCTAGAGGTTTTGTCAAAGGAAAATATTGTGGAGCCAATGCGAGATATTAGGAGAGCTCTTCTGGAGGCTGATGTAAGTAAATGCTATATAGTTTGAATATAAGTGCTTAGATATAAAATAAGGGTTTTTGGGTCATGCTTGGTTAATGTAGGTAAGCCTTCCTGTTGTACGAAGGTTTGTGCAAGCTGTCAGTGACCAAGCTGTTGGTGTTGGAGTGATTCGAGGAGTGAAACCTGATCAACAATTGGTTAAGGTATATAAGTCACCGTGAGTTTTACCTTTGTAATCTCGCATTATCCTCCTGCTACAATGTACATGTGGACTTGGTTATTTTTCAGAAATTAGCTGTCCCTTCAAGTTGTACTTGTACAACTTGTATTAGTAGGTCTCCTGTCGTATGCGAATGCTATCAAATGAAAACCATGTTCTATTTTCTTTATATGTTGCTTTTGTCCTGGATTTGATGATGTCTCCTTGGGAGAAGCAAGTGCCGAAATCGAAACTATTATAGATTGGAAGCATTTTTCGCATTTGTATCCTAGGGTATCTTGGTCTATATTAGTTCAAGGTCAGAGATCATCTATGGTAGTTTACATTAGTATGCGTATCAAGAAAAAGTTGACAACATTATCATAAATTTTCAACTATTGGTGGTTAACTTAAGCGTAGAAGTTACATTGCTGGTGCGTATAATTCTTATTGAGCATGGTTTTATATTTTTTTTATGTAACATTTTTATTGCTTGTAGGTGAATCCTTGGTTACATTTGAGATTCTGGAAAGTTGAAAATTTTTTTTCAGTTTATTAATGTAATTTAATTGCCTAATATTCAGCTCTTATCTCTTATAGATTGTACATGATGAGCTTGTGAAATTGATGGGTGGAGAAGTCTCTGAACTTGTTTTTTCAAAGTCTGGCCCTACTGTCATACTGTTGGCTGGTCTACAAGGAGTTGGAAAGACAACCGTTTGTGCAAAATTGGCCAATTATCTTAAGAAACAGGTGAGTTTATATGTTTTCGTCGTCCTTTGTGTGTGTATTATGCTGGTTACTCTCTGTTTTTCCTTCTGTCATCTTTTTTAATCGAAGTCTTTTTTTAACTTTTTTTTAACGATGTTGACCACAGGGGAAAAGTTGCATGCTGGTGGCTGGAGATGTGTATAGACCTGCTGCTATTGACCAGTTAGTTATCTTGGGAGAACAGGTATGAAATTTCATTCTCATCATTATCATTCGCTTATTGACTACCGAGTAGTAAACCATTGTGTTATTTTTATACGATATGACTAATGAGGCTGACCACAGGTAGCGAAGAAAGATATTTAGTTAATTTGTTTTAGACCTTATTAGGTTGACACTCAGCAGGAATATGAATACATGACATGTCTGCACATAGAATAAAATGTAAAGGTTTCTAGTGAAGATAGTGAGAACTTAAATGATCTTATCCGAATTATAATAGTGAATTTTAGATTGGATCAACAAACAGTGTACGGAGTATTTAACATAAGAAGAGGGACGGCATGTTCCCTGATTGTTCTTGTTGATATTTATCCTTTAACATTTGGCGTTAAGGTGATAACTTGTTCAGAAATTTTGTTCAGAGTTGTAGTTTAAATTCAGGAGTTAAGAATTGTTAGTTAGATGATTTGCTATGAGTGTCAATCTACTTGATCGTTTCCTAAAGCATGCTACTAATACTTCCGGAAAAATGTTCAGTTATAGAATATAGTGAAGTAAAATGGGCTTTAAAGTTTAGCTCAAAAGGGAAATTGGAGATGATTTGAATACTTGAATCAGATTGTGAATGGTGCCTAGAATTGGAGCTTGTTCTATATGTCTCATTTAGTTGTTTTTATTTTGAGCATATTTGGCTGGATGATCATAGTTGGAATTAAGCAGGATGATGGTTCTTGTCACTCAAAATTAATTTGTAAATAAATTATTTAAATGGATCGTGATGTACATACCTAATTAATAGTTATGAACTTATCTAGATAGAAATATTAGTAATTATTTTAACCTCGCTTTCTCATATGAATTACAGGTGGGGGTGCCTGTTTATACAGCAGGCACTGAGGTTAAGCCTTCAGACATTGCAAAACAAGGTCTACAAGAGGCTCGAAAAAATAAAGTAGATGTAGTAATCGTGGATACTGCAGGAAGGCTTCAGGTTCTCATTATTTTTCGTGCAAAGAATACGTGGATGGTCCATAATAATATAGTACTCATTGAAGACAGTCTACCAATCATTTATTATAAAAATTCTATTCATTTAAAAATTGAACAGATAGACAAGGCCATGATGGATGAATTAAAAGAAGTGAAACGAGCAATCAATCCAACTGAAGTGCTCCTTGTTGTGGATGCCATGACTGGTCAAGAAGCTGCAGGTACTTCATTCAGCAACCTTGGAAGACCACAAGTATTAAAACCGTTTTTCTAATGAACTGAGGACAATTGAGCCTATTGCCATCTAATATTGTTTTGCAGCCTTGGTCACAACATTCAATATAGAGATAGGGATCACAGGTGCTATTCTGACAAAGCTAGATGGAGATTCAAGAGGTGGAGCAGCTTTAAGTGTCAAAGAGGTATGTCCATTTCACTAAACTAATGTACATTCACTTGTTCAAGAATTAATTTACTGGAATATTTTTTCTTTTAGCTCGGTTCTTGTTACGTACTCCGTTTTCAGTATCCTCAAATTCACAGTAGCACTGGATAAACTTAGCAATATATTCTGTTTGTCAATTAATCTTTTTTACAGGTATCAGGAAAGCCAATCAAGCTTGTTGGCCGTGGAGAACGTATGGAGGACCTTGAACCATTTTATCCCGACCGTATGGCAGGAAGAATCTTAGGAATGGGAGATGTACTCTCTTTCGTGGAGAAGGCACAAGAAGTGGTAGGTTGTAATTAATTTTGTTTCACTTTCGGAGAAGTCTATAGTTTTTAACTCAAATTGTGTATATAGATGCGCCAGGAGGATGCAGAAGATCTGCAAAAGAAGATAATGAGTGCAAAATTTGACTTCAATGATTTTCTGAAGCAAACTCGTGCAGTTGCTCGAATGGGATCCATGACTCGTGTCCTTGGAATGATCCCTGGTATGGGAAAGGTGGGAATGCAAGCGTTCTGAACTTCTACATCATAGTTTCTTTGTACCACTAATAAGATACACATCTATTAGGTGCTTATGTTTCAATTTACTAATAATTCAATTTGTATCACCGTACTGTTTCCATGTTTCGGGGCATACAATTTCATGGATTTGTCTGCTTTACCAATACTCTGGTTATTTCACATAGGTCACTCCAGCCCAGATTCGAGAAGCAGAAAAAAGTTTGAAAATAATGGAATCAATGATTGAAGCAATGACTCCTGGTATTTTCTCCTCTCCTGCTGCTTTCTTCCATGAGTTAGGATTTCATGATAAATCATGGATCACATGCATTTTAAGCATCTGTTTGCATCTTTATTATTAGAAGGTGTGGATTAGTCTAGATCTGGTTTGATAATCATTTAATTTTTGAAAATTAAGATTATAAACACTACTTTCGTCTGTTAGTTTCTTTATTTTGTCGGCTACTTTTTTAGAGTGTTCTAAAAAATCGAGCCAAATTTTGAAACTAAAAAAATAGTTTTTGTTTTTATCATTTGGCTAAGAATTAAAATGTTTAGTTATGAAGGATGGAAACCATGGTTAAGAAGTTGTAAGAAAGCCAGCACAATTCTCAAAAATCAAATGGTTATGGTTATCTAGGACCTTAATTGATTGGATTAGGTTTTTGCTAGATGAAAAGTTTTCCTCAATTATTCTGATCAAATATTGTTCCTTCTGCTTTATTGATCTCTACTCACTGAACCTTTTCTATCTGACAATTTTTCACTTGTTTAATGACAGAGGAAAGGGAGAAGCCAGAATTGTTGGCAGAATCACCTGCAAGGAGGAAAAGAATTGCTCAAGATTCGGGGAAAACAGAGCAGCAGGTATGTTAAGTTCTTTTTCTAATGCAATCTTTTTTTTATCATCTTCACATGAGAACTCCCCCTCCGCCACCACCTCACATAATGTGGGAATCCACTGACAAAGACAATTTTTATAAAACACTAGGTGAGCCAGCTTGTGGCTCAACTCTTCCAAATGCGTGTTCGTATGAAGAATTTGATGGGTGTGATGGAAGGTGGATCCATTCCAGCATTGAACAATCTTGAAGAAGCTCTTAAAGCCGAACAAAAGGTTCCCTGTTTTTCCTACCCTTCTATTCTTGATATATTTTGGTTAGAGCTTGAAAAAAACATGAACATCTGTTAATCTATTATTCAGTCCTTGTTTGGATATGTGATGATATTTGGTTGTGTTTTCATCAGGCCCCTCCGGGTACTGCACGAAGGAAGCGAAGATCCGAATCAATGAAGCAACTTTTAAACTCAGGAACAAGGCCAAGTCCTCGTGGTTTTGGGAGTGGAAACTAAGCAAATTCTTATCAAGAGATGCATAACAAAAACAGGTTAATGCTTCTTTGCTCGGATGTCTTTATTTACCATCGCATTAGGTATTCAAATTTTCTTGTTCTGTAATTTTACTACAGACAATGTTCCTGCGCTAGGCAATAAAAATCTTTTTTTCTTGCTTGTATAATATTATAAGTTTGTTAGTTTAGACTTTAGGATTTGGGCTATCAAATTAATCACAGAAACCAACGTATTTGGAAAGCTTTTCACTCCAGAAATACTCTCTTAAGAAGCTGTCAGGTTAAGAAGTCAAGACATTAGAATGTAATGACCAAAAACTTGATTTGATGCCCCCCTTTGACCCTTATTTTGTTTAGAAAGAGAACTAGAAAGTCAATCATGAAGGACAAGTTTATATCATCCAAAATTGTGGTTGGAACATTGAAAAGCTGTTGTTTGCAAGAGCCGGAAGGTAACTAGTGCATAACAACGAACATCTGTGGATTCAAATCAATGTATCATAGCAAGAGGCTACTTAGCCCCCAAGTGGAAGCCTTGTTGGTTAGTGTTCGGAATTTTTGAACACTCCTAGGTTCTAAGTTTGAGCTTTAGGTGCTTGAGCTAAGGGGAACTATTTCCCATGAACCCTAAAAACCTTAAACCCATAACTAGAAAATCCTTCCCTCACCTTCAAGAAGTCTCCTAAATGATTAATTCTTTCTCATACAATCATCTAAAAATCCCATACAAATTCATTTAGAAATGGAGAGGAATTAGGAATTTTTCTCAAAACTTTTGTTCCTCTAAATTTTCACGAATTCATTAAGTATATCATGTAAGCTTATTGTCAATAAATTTTAACGTTTTTACGTTACAACTTTTTAGATCTATGCAATCCGGAGAGCTAAGTTATGATTTAATTTTCCATAGATGATTTGGGGGGGGGGGGGGGTTTGTGGAAACAACATGGTCTAAAATTTGAACCAGAGTGTATGTTGCTTGCATTATGATTCAAAGCAATGGAACTACTAAGGATCTCTTCCTTTTCAAGTATCAAACACTCCATAATTCAAAGTCATTCCGACATAAAAATATCTGTATCCTTCTGGCATCAAAAAAAACAAAATTCTTTGCCAGATGTTTACCACTTCCATTATGACATTGGATTGTCGTTGTTTATACTCTTTGACCAACTTATTCATATTAATGGTTCTTCCCAAGTTCTCTCCTTTGTTAACTTCTATATCTACGACCAGTTACGACCTCTTGAATATAGTCAAAGTCTATATTGATTAGATGAGGAGAAGATTATAGGTATGTAAATGAGAACAACCATCTCTATTAGTATACGGTATTTTCGATGAAACCAAACGAAAAGTCGGAAAAACTTTTACTCAAAGTGGATAATATCATACCATTGTAATGATAGGACGATTGATGGCCTTAACAACCATATTTTAGATTTAAACTTTTAATTTCTCATTTCCATTTTGATGTGATCATATCATTTTCTTCAATGACGTACTTATTAGATAGACATGAGGTTTCATCTCAAGAGCAATTGTCAATGAGGAGTAACCCGTTTCTCCATGCTTTCGACGTGAGATCCAACATGAGTTGATATCTCTTTAGGTTTACCATTCTTGGGTCGGATCCTTCTTGGACCGAATGCCTATTTAGGTTTCATGGACTCTGATATCATATTAGATAAACATTAGATTCTTGGGTCGGATCCTTCTTGGACCGAATGCCTGTTTAAGTTTTATGGACTTTGATATCATATTAGATAAACATTGGATTCTTGGGTCGGATCCTTCTTAGACCGAATGCCTATTTAGGTTTCATGGACTCTGATATCATATTAGATAAACATTGGATTCCATTTCTCTCTAAACTAAACGGATAACAATTAACATTACATTGTTGGAATCAAAACTCAATTTTCAAAGCCAACCGATGATGCCAGGAAGGCAAGTATTGACCGTGTTCAAAGAGCAGTTAAAAAGAAGGAAAAACCAAACAGTAAGGTAAATTAGTCAAACATTCCCACTGACTTTTCCATGAATTCAGGCTGTCATTTCTTCAATAGGTAACTGCAACTGCCAGAAAAGTCTTTTCTTTCTTTTTGGGTTCTTTTCACATTTAGCCATTGAAAAGTCCTCAAGCCAAGCTTAAATTTTATTTTATTTTGTTTATGTATTAACAGTACTCTAATAGAATTGTTTGCTTGAATCACGTGTAAATCTAAGAAGATTATCCGATGTTTGAAATAGATTCGTAAATTTTAATCTTTTTTATATTAAGAGTTCAGTGGCTTATCAGATACAAAATAAAAAAAAATATTAACTTTAAACGGCTTATTAGAGACTTTATAAAGTTTATTTTACCATTTTTTAAACTACAAACAAACAAAATAGTTAGTAAAATAATAAATCAAATTGAACATAAATCTGCAATTTAAAATAAAATACTTCAGAAAGTTCATAATTTAGAAGGAAAATCTATAAATTTATAATTCTAAGTAATTTTTTTAATTTTATAATTGAGACATTGGGGGCATTCTTTGACGCAGCCCACTGCATGGAACAGTTAAGTGGACCATTAAAAACTATAATTTCTAGTTCTTCGGGGAATAAAATAATTTAATACTATTTTTACATTAAAATTCTCAGGAGTTTTTATTTTATTTTTTATAAATATTTTTAATAATAAATAAAGTCAGTATCAGTACATAAGTTTCTCTCTATTTTTTCCTTCTTTGTTGTCTTTAGTCTTTTTTTTTTTTCTATTTCTTTTTTCTTATTTTCTTGGCTTATTATCTTAGGTTAAAATAAGTTGATAGAACCCTTTTTTTTTTACGTCTCCATGTCCCTCCTATGTGGCGGCATGGAACACACCTCCGCCCAATCAGGAAATCAAACCCAACCTCCTCCTTCTCCATTGATGTGAGCTCTTGGAGAAGATCAACTTGTTATCTCTAGAGTAACTTTTATTCGTTGAGTGACAATCCTTTTACTCGGCAATATTGAATGAATTGACTTTTAAATATATATAGATATATATATATTTTAAATCTTGGATTCTAATTATTTATTTTTCTTTTTGTATTCTCACTTATTTCTACATCAAGGAAACGAACTTTTATGAAAGAAATTAATTGTTCACGTGCTTCATTTTCACGTGAAATTGTTAACATTGCATGAATAATAAATCTTGCCCTATTCCTATAGTTTGTATGCTTAAATTAAGCTAAATTACTTTAAGATAACAATATTTACCTAAAAGTTATGTCGTGACAATTTTTCGAAGTCTCTTTATCATGAAAGAACTAAAAAGTTCAATCCATTATTGCAATTTCTTACGCTCTTGTATACTAAGACTTCGATGTCTTTTTCCTTCTTTCAAAATTATCTGTTTTTTTTTTATTTTTTTATTTTTTTATATTTAAGGATGTTTTATATGAAAAAAAAAAATCTCATATAAAAGAATTGCACTCTACCATAAAATTAAAAAAAAAACATTAAAAATAAGTGGGCCCAACGGAAGGAAACGGTAGGTTTGAATCTACCCAATTAAATATTTTTTGGAAAATAATTATGTTGAACAGAAAAAAATTATGTTGTAGTATAATTATAAGGTCTAATCAATTTTTAATAACACGAAAAATATGGCTATATAATTAAAATAAAACATTTAAATTAAAAAAAGGCTTTTCTGCACCTAATTGGCGCACGGAGAACACCGAAGAAGACAGAGAAAAGGATCTCCATACTTATTATTCATTCAATTCAAGAATTCTTCTCTTTTGCATCTCTCGATTTTCTCTGTTGATTTCGATTTCTTGTACGATGCCGCAGGGCGATTTACAGGCCTTCCTCACCGGCGGTGTTGCTGATGAACGGAAAGCAGAGCGGATGCCATTGGAGGAGGAGCCGGATCGGCCAGAAGTTCCTCCTGACTTCCCACCGGAATCTTTCTGGCTCTCCAAGGATGCGGAGTTCGACTGGTTCGATCGAAATGCCTTCTTGGAGCGGAAAGAATCCACTAAGGCCAGTTCTAATTCCACGAATTTGAATCCTAATTTACATACGCAATCTAATTCCAATTCGCAGCGATTTTCGTTGAATTTGAAGTCGAAGGCCTCGATTATTGGATTGCCGAAGCCTCAGAACACTACCTATGTCGATGCGAAGAATCGACGTAATTGCAAGTCCGGAAACATACGGTTGTTTCCGAAACGATCAGGATCCGGTGGAAAATCGGTTTCGTCGATGATCGAGCCTTCTTCTCCCAAGGTATCGTGTATGGGGAGAGTGAGATCGAAGAAGGACCGAAATCGGCAGAAGACTAATAATCACCATCACTCATCAGAAGCAGAAATAGCAACAAACGCAAAGGAGAAGAAACCAGTCGAGAAACAGAGGAAAGGATTCTTCGCGAGTTTCCGCGCTGTTTTCCGGAACGGTAGAAGAAGGCAACCAGTCATCGAGCCGACTGCATCTTCCCTCGCTAACTCGCCTCCCGAACAGGACATCAGAGCACCTCCTTCCGCCACTAATCATCCGCCGCGCGACGAAACCGAACCGCCGTCCTTGGGCGGTTTGGAGCGATTCACATCGAGTAGAAGATCCAGTTTGTGGAGCGTAAGCGAGGGCGGTAAAGACGTGGAGTAGGTGTAGAGCATTGACTCTTCCGCCATGCGAGGGATCATCGCGTAGTTAGTGCACGCCATCGGGGCCCACCGGAAGATTTTAGATGTTTGCTCCGTAGGACCGAATCCGATCGAATTTGTCGTCGGATGAACAATATTTCTACTCCATTGTGATCTGAAAGGTAAAACGTCGATCTCATACTCATAGTCCTCCTTTTCATTATTAATTTGGTTACACTTGAAACCTTTTTGTTTGAATTAGACGACGAAGATTAGTAGATAAGAGTTTCTTGAACGAGTTAGTTCATGTGAAGCCTTTTAATATATATATATATATCCACTTGAGTTTGAAAAAAATTATAATATTTGCTTATTAAAACGGAAGTTTTATCATAAATAAATTTATTAATTTAGTGGAAAATTAGTTGAACAATAAAATTAAATATTAATGGGACACAATCATATTGTGTGATGTATAGAGAATTGCTTGAAATGTATTAAATTATGGGAGCCAATGAGAGCAATCTTTCTAAGAAAGCACATAATTGAAATTAAATATATATAAAATTAATAATTTAAGAATTAAACTCAGACAACTTTTAATTTCTATATTTTTGGTAATAAAATTAATATAATTTTGAGCAAATAAGAAATTTAGGTCAAACTAAATATAACTCAACTAATTAAAGTCATGTATTTGAATGCTTGTTCTAAAAAAATGTCTTCGTGGAATGGGTCCCATTTTTTAATTTCAATTTTCATCTCCACAAAATTTTCTAATTATTTTTATTTCAACTCAAAGTACAATATATATATTCATTTCATATATTTTTTTTATGGTATTATTTAAATTTTTCAATATAATTTCTAAGAAAAAAACATATAAAACATCATAATAAAATTCAATAATATTTCAAAAAAATATAATATAATATTATCTTAAATTTAGTCTTAATCGATTTAGAAACTGATTTTTAGTATATTTATTGACTAATAATATATTGTGCTTAAAGATTAATTTTAACTGGTAATTTTTATAGTTTTTATTTTTGTCAAAGAAAAAACTTCCCTGTTGAGTTTAATTTCACACGCTCCGATTGTATTAAAAAAAAAAAAAAAAACCACGCGGTTCGATGTTTAGATGTTCGCTTGAATCGATCAATCAAATAACAAAACAGAGTTCCCCCCATCAATCGTCTCAACTTCAACGGCGTCGCTGGAGATCTGCGAAACCTAACTCGCACAGATCAGGAGGAAAGAAGTTCAGATTAGCACGATCATGGATTATACAGCGCGTAGGAGTGGAGGAGGCCTCCTTGAAGGGCTTTACAGAGTAATTATGCGCCGGAATTCCGTTTACGTCACCTTCATTATCGCCGGCGCTTTCGCTGGAGAGCGGGTAAGGATCATAAATCATCTCTTTATTGTGCACTGGATTCATCTTTTTGGTTCCTTGAGTTACCTGCTTGCTGAGGGATAGAGAGAAGTGAGAAGAAAAATACAATTTCAGTGGGCAATAGACCGTATTACTTTGTCAATTGGTTTATCTGGATTTGCGAGATTCGGATGTAGGAACCATTTCTAATTGTCGAAATGTTGAATTCTGAAATTAACTGGCTTACTAATGTTATCTTCGTTTTGTTAATTCGAACCGATAATCTCCATTGCTGAAAAGGAGAGGAAAAAAACAGAGCAATTTCTTGGACGTTTTGGACAGAAGTTGCTTTCTGGAAGGAATTCGGTTTTTGATTTTGCGGCTGTGAAGAAATCTATGGACTTGAAAGTTTAATATGGAACCTTGAAGATCTAATGATATGCTTGTTTATTTTCATGTAAATTCGTTCCGGCCAAATGATCTCTGTAGAGTTTTAGCGTGTTTTCTTTTGGATTATGCAATTGGCTTGCCTAACCTCCCGATACTAGGAGAATTCTTTCATTTGTTCTTCTTAAAGCTCGTTAAATCTGAGGGGTGAAGTATTTCATCATTTTGGGGTATGAAAATTTTGTCAACCGTTTTCACATTCATTCTTCTGTACCATTTGCTGGAACATGCATTCCATTGCTTGCTACAAAATTATTTGGCGTTCCTTAGGTTTATTTTTTAAAATTATTTTGGTTTTCTGGGTTGTGTAAGACTATGAACATCGGTATTAGCTTCTTACTAGTTTTGGCTTTCCTGTTGTAGGCTGTGGATTATGGAGTTCACAAGCTCTGGGAATACAACAATGTTGGGGTATGACATAACTATCCTTTGGTTTATTTTTCTTTAATTTGAATAGTCTTTGCAATTGTCAGGGAACTGAAGTCGAAAATCACTACCTCATTTATCATATCACATTAAACTTTAAGTTTGCTTTCTGAATGGGACCAATTTGTGAACCTTTTTTTTGTTTATTATGCTTATTTTTACTGAGAGTGGAATAAAATGGTCAAAATTTTGTGTCAATTTTTTGTTTTTGTACATTCTATATGCAATATATGAACCAAAACTATAAAGATTACAATTTCATTGATGTTTTCAAAATGTTGAAACAAGAATGAGAAACCAATTAACAGGAAATTGGATATGCTTTGAAAAAGTTAGAAATGAGAAATGGGAAACATTCTAAATATAAATGTTTTTTCAACTAGATCAATAAGAACAATGTACATAGTTAAGGGCTTAAGGGAATGAGTTTAACTATGGTGCCTTGATATACTACGAAGTATTTGGCAACTACATGTAGTAGAGTTAAGTGGTTTTCTTGCGAGAATAAATGTTCATGAGATGATTGTCTTGTGGAAATAGTCGAGGTTCATGCAAGCTAGTGTGAACCTTCACCGATACTAAAAGGTCTGTCCATCAGTTTAAGTATTGTTTCCTCTCCACCCAGTTCAACTTACCCCTCTCGAGTTATTGGAGATGTTTATTGGCATACATGAGTTCTGCAAAGTAGTTGCCAAATTTCTGAGATAGAACTTCAATCTGGAAACTTATTACTATAAGCAATGTTTGTGGCCGAGTATTAGCTTTGAATTTTGATTGTTTACCCCTTTTGCTGCAGAAACGCTACGACGACATTTCGGTTTTGGGGCAAAGACAATCAGAAGAATGATAGTTGCCTCGATGATTTGGTTCTCATCATTTCATTGTTTATAACTACAGTCATCTGATTAATTTTTTTGAAATAAGTTTTAGATGTCGGATTGTGGGCACCTTATATATTGACTCTTGAGCTTGGTGGTCTCTTTCGATGTCGTTTCTCATTATTCATGTTCATCTATGGAATTACCAATCAAATGTTCCTCTTTTATCAGGCTATATTATTACATAGCAAATCAAGTGGGTCTAGACTTATAAAAGCACCGTTTAAAATTGTATGATTATAAGGATATCTCGATATGGAGTTGGATTATCGGACTTGGTGGTGGCTCCTCTTACTAGTAAAGGGAATTGGACGGGGTGATATTGGTGCTACTGGTTACGCTCTTGTTATCATCGACAAGTATGCTTTTTTTGCCTTATTTTTTTTTTTCGAGGGATTGTCTTCTTTAACCCAGGTATTGTTCAACTCATACCTTCACCTAAGAGGTTAAAGTTTCTAATTTTTTCACCCTCACGAATGGTTAATAATTATTAAAAAAAAATGATTAATTGAGCTAAATGTACTTGCGAAAATGTATAGATAATTACATTCATAAAATATTATTTACCTCGGTTTAAGTTTAGACAAAGAAAATTAAACATTTAAATACTAATTATTTATAAAGATTAAAATGGAAAAAATAATTAAAAGATAAGTTTTAACCAAAATATGGTATTTCTTTTTTTGGGCATCCGGGACCATCCCTGTCGTCTCTTCCGTATTGATTTCCCCAGCAGAGATTCCACTGAAGAACTGTGGATTTGAGGTCGCATATTTCTGTCTCTATTCCCTCTGACCTCCTCCATTGACGCTCAAGCTCGCTTGCGCCGGCCATCTTCAGCCACCAATTCCGTCGCACAATCGCCGCCTGCTACTGGTCTGATTTCTCACAACCTTTCTCTCCGCTTCTTCTTTTTCTAATTTCCTCTTCCTCTTCGTATTTCTAGTTTAATCACACGAAACCTTCTCTCCTTTGCACTTGATGGATGTTATTTTAATTCATTTTTTATGGAATCGACATTTCCCTTTACAGTTTCGAAGGCGATAAATCAGCTTCATTGGATTGAAATGAAGTTCCAAAGCCTTTGTTCTACAAGAAGTTCCAGTCTCTGTGCGTTTCTCGGAGTTTCGAGCTCTTCTAATTATGGAGCTATGAAGCTTGGAATCATTAGAGCGACGACTTCATTATCTTTCAGTAATCCGGCATTGGCCTTCTTGAGATATTCGCATGTATTGTGCTTTATTGTAACTCGTAAAAAATTTAGCTCTCGTTTTGATTCTGGGCAGGATCCTCAAGAATGACTGTTTGCGCGGTTAGTTTCCGCCCTTGTATTGATATTCACAAGGTATTTTATCTCTTGTTTGGCTACATTCCTCAACTTCCACAGATTTATTATGTTAAATGACTTTTTGAATCGTGCAACTAGTGGGATTCAATTACGCAATTTACAATTTCAACACCTTATTTAAGTACCGAATATAATAATCAATACGGCTTCTAATTCCTCGGTTAAAGTTGGAAAATATTGTGTTTCCTCTGATCTTAATCTGATTTTCATGTTTGAGATATGATTTTGTAAGGGGAAAGTGAAACAAATTGTTGGATCGACTCTCCGAGATTCAGAGCAGGAGGGATCAACTCTTCTCACCAATTTTGAGTCAGATAAATCAGCTGCAGAGTATGCAAACTTGTATAAACAAGATGGGCTTACAGGTGGTCATGCCATCATGCTTGGAGCAGATCCTTTGAGCATAGCTGCGGCCATCGAAGCATTGCATGCCTATCCTGGTCTGTTCTTTTTTTTTCCCCTTGTTAAGTTCAACAGTAACATTCTATGGCGCTTAAATTCCCTGTTTATCTCAATAGGTTGGTTCGATTTTGTTGGTGTTATTATCTCCTCTTTGCTAGTCATTCTTGGTTTTATTTAATTATAGTGTCATGTTGGATGCTGCATCTACTTGTGGATATCTTTAGATGTATTTTACCTGGCATCCAAGTGAACATTAGTATTTGTTTGTGGTCTATTTAATTTTCGGTAATTTCCCTGATTTCTTATAGTCTTGACAGTTTTTTAGGATACTCCTGTGCACATAGACTCTATGGTCAAAGATTTTAAAAACTTTCAGAATGTTCCTCTGCTTAATCTAATGCTATAAATGATGAAACATATAGGTGGCTTACAAGTTGGGGGTGGGATAAATTCAGAAAATGCTTCTCGTTATATCGAAGAAGGAGCTAGCCATGTCATTGTTACTTCAGTAAGTTGTTTCCTTTTACCTATTTATGATATCGCTTAATGAATTAGCCATATTGGAGGCAATGTAACACGATTCTGAAATCCTGCAACACTGAACCTCGTTGAGTTGTTGTAGTAGTAGAATATAGAAGATAATTAAGATGTCATTAGAAAAGATAATTGGTCTGAAGTTAAATGTTTTGGAACTTCCCATTTAATATGTTGTATGTTTCTTGGTTCTATCACAGTATGTGTTCAATAATGGACAAATGGATCTTACAAGGCTTAAAGATCTTGTTCGTATTGTTGGGAAGCAAAGGCTTGTGCTGGATCTTAGTTGTAGGAAAAAGGTATTTCTTTTTATTCTATTGTTGCTGAGTTTGGAAGCTGTCATGACTGGTTAACATCTTAGTTATGGTTAGCCCTTTAAGCATATTATCTATCATGGATTCAATCTGACAAGTCACCCGAAGTCATCATCTGCGCTCAAACAAACAAACATCTTACAAAAATAATTTTGTAACTTGTGGACTGAACGAACTTTAAAGCACTTCTTGCTATATTTTTTACTCAACATTGTCCTTTTCAATTTGGGGCTTTGCCTACATTTGTTTAGGCTCCTGTATTGATTATCATTTAGTTTCGATTTAGGAAGGTAAATACGCAATCGTGACTGATAGATGGCAGAAGTTCAGCGATGTATTTCTCGATGAGGAAGTACTGGCTTTTCTGGCTGACTATGCAGATGAGTTTTTGGTCCATGGTGTCGATGTCGAAGGGAAAAAGTATGTCATAAATGCTGCTATTATCTTGGTGTGGTTGTAATAATTTATATATCCTAACATCTATTGTTTGATGAATATAGACTTGGCATTGATGAAGAGCTAGTGACATTGCTTGGCAAGTATTCATTGGTTCGTCTACTCCCTCACATTGCCTTCAAATTTCTTTCCTTTTTTGCGTGTCTGCTCGAAGGACAAGAGATCGATAATGATATGCTAATATCACCATTCTTTCTTCTTGAGTACATTCAAACTTCCTGCTCTTATGCTGCTGCAAAACACTGATCTTACTTTTGAAAAATGGCAGATTCCTGTCACATATGCAGGTGGGGTCACAACAATGGCCGACTTAGAAAGGATAAAAGATGCGGGCAAGGGGCGTGTGGATGTTACCGTGGGAAGTGCTTTAGATATTTTTGGGGGAAATATGGCATACAAGGATGTTGTTGCATGGCATGCCAAGCAAAAGGTACCAACAGTTTAGTACCCTCCTGTTGTTTGCTGCATAATTTTGTTTACTGCTCCTAACTCTTACTTAGGGAGTGCTTTTTTAGACACAACCCAGAAGACCGAGTGCCTTGGACATTCTTTATTCACCCAAAGATCTTAACGTTTCAAAGTTCCTCATTAATCTAATGTTCTATGTTATTCATGTCTGAGATCAGGTTACGACTGTTTTTTTTTTTTTTTTCTTCTTTTCAACGTTGGGTCCTATCCAGGGGATTACGATGAAAAAGTCAAGTGAACTCTAAGAGAGGATAAATCATAGCTACAAAAAAGGGGGTTCAAGACTAAGTAATTGATATTCTTAAAAGTCCATGTCCTGTCTGGATAACGTTAAGCCATAGGATGTTCTTGTCCTTTTTGGGAGGGTGTCCAATCATAGTGATGGAACAAAGGGTCCAAATGTCGTTTGGTGGAGCCATAGACCATCCAAAAGTCTCCTAAAATGATAACCCAGATTGTTCTTGCAAAAGGGCAATTACTGAAGTGGTGGGAATCAGTCATAGATGCTGATCTGCACTTATAACAGTAGCTAGGAGCGTGATAAATGGACGATGAACTTGTTATTAGAAATCATGAACTTTCACTGATATTGTCCACTTTGAGCATAATCTCTCCTGACTTTATTTTTTATTTCACCAAAAGGCCTCGTACTAATAGAGATGTATTCCTTACCTATAAACTTATGATCAACCCCTTCATTAGTTGACGTTGGACTCATCTTCAAACAACTCTCAGCATACCTCCCTTTGAAGCATTCCATGTGTGCTTAACCAAGAACATCCGAGTTCCCACATAAAAATCCTAGACTTTCTTAGGGTATTTGTGTTTCCAATTGGAGCAATGAAGCTCTTGTTTCCCATGAATCTGGTTACGGGTATGAATAGGAATGAATGTTTGTGCTTGGATATGCAAGAATCAAAATTTAATTATGAAATTTAGTGGGGGAAATTAGTTGATTAATTGAGTTGATCGACCATTTTGATAATGAAAAATGGCACTTCATATCCCTCGTGCCCATTATGGAAGGAGCTAATAAGCATCAAGCCACCATATTTTTCAATAATTATACTCATGAAACAAGTTTTATTATGCTAATATGACTCATTAATCTTCTCTTACCCTCTAATCTTATCTTTTACAATTTTACTTCTGCAAATTAATCCATTTTAGATGCACAAATTTTTAAATATAGTTTAATTAGTTTAGATATTGTATTAGCAAAAGCTTTCAAGGATTTTTGTTTTTAAAAAATATAATAATTATTTTTAATAATAAACTAGAAAAAAAAAAAAAAAAGGATAATGTCGAAGCCGTAGATTTTATGTTACTTTTCCCAACCCACCTTTTCTGTTATTATTCTTTTACTTTAATGTTTAATGGACCAAATATTTCTTCACTAATCTTTTTAATTAAACATAATCATTCACTTTTTACGCCTACGATAATATTATGTTTCTTATTCCATTTTTTTTTTTAAAAAAAGATTGAGCGGGTCGAACACATTTAAAATTACAAAACCAAACCGTGAGTTGGGTGGATAACTGTAATTCAAGTTTATCCTTATCCGTATCTGTATCTACTTTGTCTTGTTATGTATGGTCTTTCTAGTTTGAAGGAAAAAAAAAAAATAAAAAAAATAAAAAAAATATGTGGCAAAAACTCTAGTGTTTTCTCATTATGTTTAAAGTGTGTCATAAACTTTGTTTGTATATATGTTAAACTAAAAAAGAAAAAAGAAAAAGGAAGGAGTTAGCTAGCAAGCAACTTCACTTTCCGGTATGCTTTGAAGAGCGGGCTTCCATCTCTGTTCCTCATCTTCCTCCAATTCTGTGCAACTAATTTCCCCACTTCCACTTTTTATCTTACAGATCATTTCATCTCCCGAGATCCCCCCTCTTTCCACCATCTCCTGCAGCTCCTTCTTCGTCATAACCAACTTTATTCTAACCACCCGCCCCGTCCCCCCGCCGTTCTCGCCGCCCCCATCACCGCCGCTTTCTTCCTTCTCCGAATCCGCGAACCGAACCGTCTTCTTCGGCTTTTTCTCCGCCGCCTCGGCGGGGATCAGAAAGTAGAGGTGCCCGGCGAGGAGCTTGGCTGTTGGGTGGAGATGCTGGGAAACTGGAACGGCGTCGGAGATTTGGTGGCCGGAGAAATCGGAGAGGACTTGGAAGACTCTAGTTGGGGATTTGTATTCGAGGATCTTGCCGTCGGTCTTCATGATTCTGATGGGTTTTTGGTCGACGAACAAACAGTTGGAATTGCCCATTGTTTTGGTTAAGAATGGGATAATGGGAATTTCTTGTCTCTGCAACTGAACAGAGCGTAGTAGTGCGATTCATTTAGGATTGCCTATTTAAAGATCCTAGCTTCACTTTTTGCCCAAATTCCTTTCCTTTATTACACAAATGCCCTTCCCCCCATTTTCCCTCTCCCTCCTCACCTTTCCATTCGTTTTTAATTTCAAATATTCAAATTTAGTATTTATGATTTTAGACGGTAATAAAAGATATTTGAATAAACTAAATCCACAGTCAAATAAGAATTAAAGTTAAATAAGAAAGAAGTTGGTGACCATACAACAAGGGAGCCGACGATCGAAGCCCCAGTGAACGACGACCGTAACTATAACAGTCTTAAGGTAGCAAAATTTTTTGTAGGGTAAATTCGTGGCTCAATCATCAAAACTTTATAGTTACGCGTATTTTACTTGAAACGACTAATGACTAGTGTTAAAATAATAACATGACCATGTACGAAGAATATAAATGAACGTTAGAGCGAAGTGCAATTCTCGAGAATTGCACTCAAAATCATGGCTTAAGAGCAATAATTATGATGCTTGGTCTAATGGGTTGGTTTAGTAGAAAAGGAAAGTGGTTGAAATGGGAAACCCATGTAACTTCTTCCTATATAACTTTTAATTTAAAGTAAGTATTAAATATTTTTCCACACATTTACATCAATTTTTAATTTGAGCAATAATTACAAACGGGTATATAATAAAATGTCTTAAAATACATTAATAAAATATAATTTATCGCTAAAGATCTATAGATTAAAATTAATTTTTTTTTTGGTAGGGTGTTAATTAATAGAAGACTGTATTAGCATCTGAATTTATTTGCGATACATGAATTGAATTATTAGAGTGTGAAAATAGTGAAACGTGTGAATAAATTGACTAAAATAAATAAATAAATAAATAAAAAGAGGAGAGAGAAAGAGAGAGAGAGAGTGAGTGGGGAATGGGAGAAGAGATCAGAGGAAGAAAGCGGGCCCGGCCCATCAAATCAAACACCCAATCTCAGTGGTTGACCACTTCCGCGCGTTGACTCTATTTTGACCTAAATAATTATTTATTAAATTTAAAATTTATTTCTTTTATGATTCCAAATCAAACTCATTTAAAAATGCTGTTGTAATCTTTCATAGGTCTGATGGCACTTTTGTAATTATGACCAATCTACTATGTCAATCTCGTATGGATATTATATCACTTTTTTAATAAATTTGATAAGGCAGTAAATTAACGGCACTCTTTTTTTTATATCTAAATTAGATCTAGAAATTCAAAATTTATGATCTTTGAATCAAACTGACCCAGTGTATCTTTGGTCAGGAGATAGCTTGGGGAGAGTTGGAAGCCTAAAACCGAAATTTATAATGTTGGATTAAACTACAACTAAGCTTGTTCCAATCGAGAGATGACTCTGATGAGCTCGAAACCCGAACTCAAGCATCAATTGAAGGGTTAAAAAAATTCAAAGTTTATCTGGTTTTATTTTTTTATTTTTTTATTGGTTTATTATTATTATTATTATTATTATTTTACATTAGATCCAACCGAAAAATTGACACGTATTAGAATATAAATTTAAATAATATAAAATATTTTTTGGAGACTCAAAATATCTAGGTTTCTTATGGTGGGAAACATTAAAATATCGTTGCAAAAACTTTATTATTATTATTATTTAAATTATTAAATGTGTTATATAACATGAACAAAAAAATATCTTGCCGTCCTTGATATAATAAGCTCAATCCAAACCGACTTTTCTTTTCCTTTTCTTACAAATGTTCGAGTGGCACTGGCACTGCCTCTTGCCTACGTTATTATTCTCTCAAAAAAAAAATTTAATTTTTTTAAATAATACCTTTAAATTAATATTTTTAAAAAATTTAAAATACATCCTTAATTTTAATTTTAGAGGGTAATAGTTAATATTTTGTTTCAAAAATACCTTAAACTTTTAAAAGTTTTACTGATACCCATCAATATTTTTTAAAATTTTAAAAACGACTTTAAATTTGTTGTAAAAAAGTTTTAAAATATGTATACGAATAAAATTGTTCTTATCTTAAAAAATGTTCGTAAACTTTTAATAGTAACATTAATACTCTTGAATGTTTAGATTTTTTTTAATTTAAAAATAATCTACAAGGACTCTTAATTATGTATTTATGGTAATAATTTGTTTTATATATTTTTTTTATAAGAATTTAAGTGTTAAAAGATATATTTAAAAATTTATAAACAAATGTGTAAAAGTTTGGAGAAGAGTGAAAAGCAAACCAATTTCCATTATTCCTTTATCATTTGTTTTTCCTCATCAATAAAATAAATAAATAAATATTATATTATTTTAGTTGTTAAATTTTAAAAATAATTTATACTAGTTTTAAATGTTACATTTTATTAAGTTATAAGTTTATATTTTTATTATTTTAAATTTAATTTGTATTTAATTCTAGATTTTAAAGTTTTAGCACGCTAATACTCACTTCTTAGTAATTAATTAAAGAATTAATTAAGTATAATCAAATAATTAATGGTTATTTTTTCATATTAAATATTTCCTTCATATTTTTTAAAACCAATTAACTGATGTCAATAAAAGTTCAAGGTAAAATTGAAAAATCATGAAATTTAAAAAATTAATGTAAATATAAATAAAAATCATAAAGTTTAATTGAAGATCGAAAATTTGCGATTTAGGTAATTCAGGGAAACATATCCTAAGCCCTAACAGAGACGGGTTTTGGAGAAGCGTGGGAATCACTGCAAATATTGTTGATGAAACGCCGGAAGCTGATCGGATTCTGATCGGAGACAGATTTCTCAGTTTCCCCATTTTCGTGGAGATCGAATTTGTGATGAAGAAGCTCCCACCCATCCTGAGAAAGCTTCAAACCCCTAAACCAGCTCCGCCGCCGCCATTGCCCGACGCGATTTTGCCTCCTTCTCCTGGAACCCTTCTCGCTCCTCTTCCTAATTTCGCTCTCTCCGCTCCCCACCATTACGCGCAACTCCTCCATTTCCTGAAGACCCACCTCACGCTTCCCTTCACCCCGAACAATCTCCTCCATTTCCTCAAATCCAAGCTTCATTTTCATCCTAAATTCACCCACTACGACTTCCATATATTCAATTGGGCTTCATCCATTGATTCCTTCCGCCATGATCACTCTACCTTCGCCTGGATGTCCAGAACTCTTGCGGCCACGGATCGTTTCGCTGAGCTCAAGTCGCTTCTTCTGTTCTTAGCTTCCTCTCCTTGCCCCTGCTCTGATGGTATTTTCTCTTGCCCTCAAACGGAATCCATTTTTCAATTTGCCATTACTGCCTATTGTAGAGCTGCGAAATTTGATGAGGCTGTTTTTGCTTTTGATTCCATGAAAAAATTGATTGATGGGAAGCCTAGTGTTGTGATCTATAATATTTTGATTAATGGGTTTGTGAAATCTGGTAGATTTAACAAGGCTTTGGGGTTTTATGATAGGATGCTTAGTGATCGGGTTAAGCCTGATTTGTACACTTTTAACATTTTGATTAGTGGGTATTGTCGCAATTCACAATTTGCACTGGCTTTAGAGTTATTTAAGGAGATGAGGGAAAAGGGTTGTTGCCCAAATGTGGTGAGTTTCAATACTCTGATTAAAGGGTTCTTCAGGGAGAGAAAGTTTGATGATGGGATTGCAATGGCTTATGAAATGATTGAACTGGGATGCAAATTCTCAAGTGTTACTTGTGAAATTGTAATGGATGGGCTGTGTAGAGAAGGCAGGGTTCATGAAGCATGTGAAATTTTGATCGATTTTTCGAGGAAGCGAGTTTTGCCGAAGGATTATGATTACTTTGGAGTTATTGAGAAGCTTTGTGGGAAAGGGAATGCAGGGAAAGCCATGGAAGTTGTGGAGGAGCTATGGAGGGAAGGAAGTGTTCCAAGCTTCATTGCTTCCACCACTTTGATTGATGGACTGAGGAAAGAAGGAAGAGTGAATGATGCAATGAATGTAACAGAGAGGATCCTTAAAGAAGCAATGGTTCCTGATAGTGTGACTTTGAACTCTCTTCTCCAAGAGCTTTGCAATGTGAGGAAAACAGTGGAAGCTAATAGGTTGAGGTTATTGGCTTCAAGCAAGGGATTTGAACCAGATAGCAAAACGTACTACACTTTGATTTCTGGTTACACCATGGAAGGTAACAAGGTGGAAGGGCAAAGGGTTGTGGATGAGATGTTGGATAAGGAGCTTATACCAGATATTGCAACGTATAATAGATTAATGGATCGGTTGTCGAATGCGTATGAGAAAAGATCTTTACTGTCACGATATCCATCAAGTTCTAAGCTCGTAACGTCAACGTAATGACGAAACAAGCAGAGCTCAGACAATTGCTTCTCAAGTGCTATGTATGATTGCAGATAACACAGGTGATATGCCAAGCATGGACCATTCATGTTTATACAATCTGCACTGATCTATGCTTGAGCTTGACATCTCCATTATGCAAAACTTGGATTTAGAATGCTTCTGTGGATGGATTTGAGGTGGAATTTATGGTGGGCGTTTATGGCTCATTACGTATCGTCATCAGTCTCCCAGTTTTAAAACGTGTTTGTTAAGGAGAGATTTTCACATCCTTACAAGGATTGCTTTGTTCTCCCCTTCAACCGATATGCAATCTCACAATCCACCCCTCAGCGTCCTCGTTGTTGGTAAACTGCCCAGTGTCTGGCTCCAATACCATTTGTAACAGCTCAAGTCCACCGCTAGCAGATATTGCCCCGCCTTGGCCCATTAGGTACTGTCGTCAGTCTTACGGTTTTCCTCTTCAAGCAACGTGGGATCTGCATAGGTGAAGATTCAAGAAAGCAGAGTTTTTTGTTCTTGGTGTATGGAGACTCTCACACGTTGATGCTGTCTGGGAACGGAGTTCAAATTATTAATATTTTAGGTAAGAAAAATGTAGTTAAATTGTTGAATTTTGATGAATTAAATAAATTTTATTATAGAAAAATGTATAGTTGAAAAATAGACAAATAAATGAAATGGACAGAGTTCCTACCGTCCAAAAATGAAATTAAATATGATGTGTGATAAAATAACGACATGTCGAGTTTCTTTAATAGGAGAGATTCTTGTTTGGTAGTGAGTGGACCCACTCTATAAATAATGTTCTTAATGATTTGAGGCTCTTATTATAAGGGTGAAGCATTGGGAACAATTATATGGTATACTTCTCCATGCCACCTTAATTTAATTGATATATACTATTTTATTTGATTTGAGACTCGAAGCTCGATATCTCACATTTGTAATTCGGCCTTCGGTCTTTGCTTTTACTATTAAATTATGCACGACTATAATTTATTAGTTCTTTATAAAATATGTTCAAGGCCATAAATTTGAAGTAAGATTAAACTTGTTTACAATTCTAGAAAATAGACAGGTTTTGATGACAAATATATAATCTTTTCAATGTGAGTTGATAGATAGATGACAATCGGAAAAAATCACATCATGGGTAAGATTTGTTTCACTTTTTTAGCATTTGAATATAGGTGTCCCATGTAGTTTATTTTGGTTGATGATATTATAAAAATGAGCTCAATCTTGGTTGATGATATTATAAAAATGAGCTCAATCTTGGTCTTCTCGATTTTGATATGTAAAACTGGAATACTCGTCTCCCATATGATGCCAATTATTAATGTCAAAATCTAGTCAGAAAACATCTCATCCAACCTTCTTGTGTCTCAGTAGTAAATTTGTAATTTGGAAAGAAAAAAAAAAGTAAGCTATAAAATAGTTCAAGTTCACTGCTAGTAAATATCGACTTCTTTAAGCTTTTCCTTCAAGGGGTTCTTCTCAAAAATTTTAAAACGCGTTTGTTATGGAAAAAGTCCATCTCTACTCCAATTAGTGTCTTGCACGGTTCGATGGCTGACTTGATACTATTTGTGACAGCCAAAGCCCATCGCTAGTAGATATTGTTTGCTTTAGCCCGTTACGTATCACCGTCATCTTCACGGTTTTGAAAAGCATGTGCTAGGAAGAAGTTTCCACACCCTTATAAGAAATGATTCGTTCCCCTCTTCAATTGATGTGGGATCTCAAAATGTTACAAATGGTATCACGTCAAGTCACCGAACAGTGTGTCGGTAAGGATGCTGGGCCTCGAAGGCAGATGGATCAGGCTCCCAAGACAAGAGAATTGTGAGATCCTATCTCAACTAATTAGGGTTTTGAAAAAAGCTGATCATTTGAAGGTTCTATAGGAGAGAAAGTAGAAAGACAAGTCAGATTGGAACTATTATCCAAAGCCTTCCATGCAATTCTATCTATCTTTCTGAACTGTTTTTCCATATAAAAAGAAAAAAGAAAACCCATATTTTTGCAAGATGCATTTTAATTCTACATGAATGAGTTGAACATGATCATCAAATCAAACATCTTAGATCTAATAAGCTCCAACAAACAACAACCACAACAACGACAACAACTTTTGATGATGATGATAATAATAATAATAAGATTTGTTTAACAACCGTTTAATAATCTCAAATCTCCGGAAGCAGCAGCAGGGGCGGTGGTGGTGGTGGTGGCGGCGGTGGCGGTGTTGTTATTCGGCGACGATCTCTTAGCTTCTCGAGCCAAAGCCTGGCGAGCCAACATGATCCCGGAGGGGAACAAAGAGGCTTCAAATGCAGAGCCGTCGATCCAATCCTTCAAGAACTCTTCTTTTCCCCACTTGTCAGGGATCCAAACGTGCCCGGCCACAGCGACACGGTGGCGCTTTAACCTCTCTCGGGGGGTGTCATCGGACGGGACGGTGGAGGAGGTGTGAAGGTCGTGATGGTGAGTGGTTTGATCTGAGTGTTGGAGATGAGGCGATAATGGGGAGTTGGGTTTGATAGGGAGAGTCATAATGTGTTGTGGGTAATGGAAAAGATTGAAGCTTGGGGTTTGATTATGATGGAGGTGAAGAAGAAGGAAGAGGAAGAAGAAGGAAGAGGAAGAAGAAGGGGTATGTTATGTTATGTTATGTATTTGGTAAGTAAAGGGGGAAAGGGAATGGGTGGAAAAGTTGATATGCACGTCATTCAGACCTTAAACATAAACATCCCATCTTCTTTTCTATGGTAACTGACAAATCAACGTGTCTTTTCTCTCCTTCCATTCCATTCCATTCCACTTGTGTGCCACAATCCAATCTCTCTCTCTCTCTCTCTCTGAGAGGGAGAGAGAGATTTTTTACAAATAGAGTGAGGTCGTTGTTGGAGAGTGCATCCTTATATTAGTTTTCAAGTGTGGAATCAATTTAGTTTCTAAACGTTAAAGATTGCATCTATCAAGTTTTTAAACGCTAAAAAAATGCCAATAAGTCTTCAAACTTTAGTTTATCATTCCAATTATGTATGTATTTTTTGACTAAATGTAAAAAATGGTAATAAGTAGAGATATTCATAGGATAAGATGGAGATGGAGAAGAAATGTATAACATGGTAATAAATAGAGACGTTCATGGGATATGATGGAGATGGAGAAGTCTTCCTGGTCTCCATCCGACCATCCACGCCATCTATTTTCAATCCCATTTAAGTAGGGTGCTATTTTCAATTCCATTTAAGTAGGATGTGATGAAGAATTAGATAGAATAAAGAATATAATCTCAGTCTCCAATCCCCATTTATCTAACGAAAAAATGTATAATAATATTCTTTACGGAGCAAATAAAATGGATCTCTAGTCATAAGCTTGCATAATAATACTCTTTACAGAATGCATAATTAAGATACTTGGAATGAAACTAATGAAGATTCAATTATATTTAATCAACTTGCAACAACTTATTAAGGCAATTCCATGAACATTTACTTACTTCAGCCATTGCCGTATTCTGCTGAAACTACTGTTGAGCAATTTTATCAAAGCGGAGAATACAACTAACTCAAGCTCTTCAGCTACAAACATATTTCATATTGTAACTACAGATGAGAGACTGAAAATAATATGAGCTATTTATTACTCAACCAATATACAGAGTAGCGAAACCGAACAACAGTATACAGATACTACCACCTATAGCAGCATATTATATGTACGTAGGAAGGAAGGTCACGGTGGCTAAGGAGAGCTAAATGGGAAGAAGGCGATTAAGCTCTAGGATAGCGTGACCGACCTTTCTTTTTCAAGAATTCTGGGATTTCAAACGAGCTACCTTCGTTGAAAGAGGAAGGTCCACGGTTGATTCCTGAATAGTTTTCTCCCTGTGATAGTTGACTGGCCTATAATAAAAGAAACGAAACGGGTTCATCTTAAGCTTTAGCACGCTTTCGTGTATCTTGTCACAGACCTATACACCAGAATACTGAATTTAACACCATATTTTATGCAGACACGACAATACCTGAACGGGCCTTCCTTCACTTTCTTCTTGGCGCTTAAATCCAGTAGCAATTAGAGTTATACTAACCTGAAAATGGAGGGGTGGAGGTAGTTTATAAATTAGTTAAATCATCATTATGGTCATTTATATCAAATCCATAGGACCAGACCATGGAAGAAGGACATCATTTTGGCCAATATCCACAAAGTTGGGATTCAAGTTCATATGGTTCACTTCTTGGACGGAGGAAGAAATAAAAACTTTAGCACAGTTTTAGTATGTGGATGAACCCAAAACATCAATGCCTGACTATCAAATCCAAATGAAACTTCAAATGAATTGTGGTAGAACTTATAACTTACTTGACCACTAAGTGAAGGATCTATTACTGCTCCAAATATTAAATTAGCAGTTGGATCCACGAGGTCATATATAACCTCGGCTGCAGCATTCACCTGTGATTATTCACGAGAAATTTTGAGAACAAACAAACATTACATGATATAATAGAAATACAGTGATTCGTATCAAGTTAGAATTTTGGTTAAATTACAAGTTTAGTCCCTCAACTTTAAAGTGTCTAAAATGATTTAAAATTTTCTAATCTTCCAATTCTAACTTTGAACTGTTCCGTCTTATTATTTTCAACATTCGATTCTCAGTTTCTTAAGTTTCGTTGGTTTTGGGATTTAGGAAGAGAGAATACCTGAGATTTTATATAAAGAGACTTAGATTGGTTTGTGGGTACGAATTAATCTTATGTTGTTGACATGATGAATCTATATGTTTGTAGGTATTTTCTTAAGGATATGTGTCATCCTTTCTGTATCAGGAATTTTTTTAGTGACGTCTTCCAAGTGAGTAGTTTCCAGGATTCGTAAGGTGTGTGGGCTAAGAATTACAACTCCATAATGGTAACGAGAGGAAAGAAGTAAACTCAAACATCATAATAATCACCAGCCACTACATCTAACTATGGTTCGTAGTGAATTGTATCGATGTCATAAACATGGTAGATCAAACGTATGGCATACATCGGGTATATAAATTATGAATTACGACAAGTGATTAAACTTTTAAGAGCAGTGAGATAAAGATGCATAAATAGGTTGTGATAGGCAGGTGAGAGGAACAGAGAGAGCCACACCTCATATAAAGTCAAATCACTTCCACCCGTTATGTTCCACACAATTCCAGTGGCCCTTTCTATGCCAATATCCAATAAAGGTGATTGGATAGCGTTTAAAGCAGCATCTCTTGCCCTTGTCTTTCCTGCATCGATGTAAACAAGGGGTAGCATTGGTTTATATTAGAGCAGCTGATCAAATATTTTAGACTTTGGAGAGAAAGGGGAGGGAGAGAAACATTTCAATAGGGAAGGATTTGGTTATATCATGCTGGTTTACCCCAAGACACAAGCTTGTTTATCAAACAGGTAACATAAACTCACACTTATGATATCTATCTTTTATCCTACGTATTAGTTTTTATAAATCTTAGTTTTCATAATTCGTTCCTTTGGACAATCCAAACACAAGTTACACAAATATTATATTATAGCCTTCTCTAATTCTATTCAAGCTTTCTTCTTTACTATGTCCAAAGGCCACTTTCTTTGATGCTGAAAGCTATTAGATGCATTCTTCGGGACATTTGATTGGAAAAGAACAGTAGATTTTTTTCCAAATGTGAGCAGAGACAGTGGAATGATGTGGGGTGGGGGAACATTATTTGTATAGCTTCGTCTTGGTCTTACTTGAATAGGTCTTTTATAGTTTTGATCTTTTTCTATGATATCTACCAATTGCAGCAATTTTTGTTGTTCTATTGGTTTTTCCAGCTCAGTGCCTTCTACGTTACATTAATCAATGAAATGTTCTACCTTAAAGAAACAAAAGAAGGATACTATTGTGAGATCCCACATCGATTGGAGAGGGGAACAAGTGCTAGCGAGGATGCTGGCTCTAAAGAGGGGTGGATTGTGAGATCCCACATTAGTTGGGGAGGAGAACGAAGCATTCTTTATAAGGGTGTAAAAACCTCTCCCTAGCATACGCGTTTTAAAAACCTTGAGGGGAAACTCGAGATGGAAAGCCCAAAGAAGACAATATCTACTAGTGGTGGGCTTGGGCTTTTACAACTATCCAACTCAATCTATTTTGATCTTTGATAATACGGAGGAAACCATGGGAATTCGAAGTATCCAAATAAGGTTTAGTTTCTCTTACGAGAGTTGAAGAATAATGAAGCAACTCCATAAGTTTTAACATTAAAGGTCGTTGATAAAATGAAAATTTTGGAAGCTCAAAGTTGAGACCAAAAAGAATTAGACCAGACTTCATACATGAAATAAAATCTTGTAAATCAGTAAAATTATGCATCTTAGAGTTACCGGTTGCAGTTCCTATTCCCATCAACGAAGAACCAGCATTTGCCATAATAGCACGAACATCAGCAAAATCTACATTTACCAGCCCTGGTATCTGATTGTTGCAATGCAGTAACAAACCATACGTTAGATCCCAAAGGGTGTTTATAAATCACTTCTACTGATAAATTTATGCCTAAAAGACATTTCGATTTCCCTCAAAGTTATCTCAAAAAGTAGAACTACATATCCAATAAAATCTCCTGGTAAATCTTGATAACGCAATTTTGATAAATTATTTTAAAAGTAGAGGTTTTCATAGTCTCAGTGGACAAAACCACTAAATAGAAGAAATGAACTCCATAGAAAAGCTTTCTAAAAGCACAGAGAATTTAAAGTTCAAAGTTTTTGAGGTTTGTATATACCATGATGATATCAGAGATACCACGAACACCTTGCCGAAGTATGTCATCAGCCAGATTAAACGCTTCTGTTACAGGAGTAGACTGTGAAACTGCTGTCAGTAACTTGTCGTTCGGGATAACTATCAGTGTATCAACTTGGTCTCTTAAAGTTGCAATTCCTTCCTGCGCTTGAACGGCTCTCTTTCGTCCTTCGAAAGAGAAAGGAGTAGTAACAATACCAACTGTCAATATGCCCATTGACTTTGCAATGCCTGCAATGATAGGAGCCCCTCCAGTGCCAGTTCCTCCACCCATTCCAGACTAAACCAATCTTGAAGTTAGAAAAGAAGCTAGGTCGCAGTTCAGGTATATATGATCAAACTTGAATGATATAGTAAGAGAACAATACTTTTAAGAGTTAAACAACTTACAGTGACAAAAACCATGTCAGATCCATAAAGTGCTTCTTCAATAGCTTCTTTACTTTCGTTTGCAGCATTCATACCAATCTCAGGATTCCCACCAGCACCAAGACCTCTGGTAAGTTCTCGACCAATTTGTAGACGGTTCTCAGAATAAACAGGAGACATTTTCAGCGCTTGAACATCTGTATTAACAATCCAAAACTCCACACCCTGCATTGAACTTTCTATCATACGATTAACAGCATTTGATCCACCACCCCCAACACCAATAACTTTAATCTTTGCCTCATTGTAATTACTACTGGATGCATCTTCCAAGCTCTCGGAAGTAATTCCACCCAAATTGTCCTTTCTTGGGCTATTAATTGTACTGCTTCCCTCGCCTCTTAGCATTGAAATTTCAGGGTGTAACTCCATAAATGGGTCCCTGTTCTGATAATGGCTAACATTGTGAGAATTGGAAGAAGACTTGGCCAAATTTGATTTTTGATTGATACCCACTAACCCACTCCTATCCTCGGGCATTTTCATATAGCATTTCCCCGACTGATGCTCCATAGATAGTCTGCCTCCAAGAGCAGACAGCATTCCAACAGGGTTTCGAGTAAGAGAGAAATTCATCGACACATAACTAGCCATCATCTAACACTGAATCAATGCAGCTGAAAATGAAAAGAAATTCAGATACATAAAAGGTCTGAAATTCAGAAGATTAGTGGCAGAGAGACCTAAGGGAAATGTAACGAAAAACAAATTCTAGAAATCAAGATTTCGCAGAAACTAATAAATGAACTCTGACTTGCAAAAGTGTATCTAATCAACCCCACAGCTGAAGAACAGAAGAAAACTCGAAACCCATTACACATTATCAATCGAATTCAATAGCAGAAGAAAATTAGAGCCAATAAACCGAGCTACAAGGGAAAACACACTCAGAGCAGAGAAAAGACAGAACTTCAAAGGAAGATAACGAAAAGGGAAAATGCGTAATGCATTAAGGGCACCTGAAAATGCTTCGCAGTAGTACCGATAATCGTTGGAGAGCGCTCGATGCAAAATCCAAATTCGGTCGAGAGTTTTCCGCCGAAGAGATACAGAACGAGTAATAATCTTGATTCTTGCGCAGAGCAAGGGCAAACAATAGCAATTCGGTTCAACTAAACCCCCGCTGCCTCTGCTCAACCGCAGTCTAATCTTTTTCTACTAATTACTAATCACTAAATTACAAACTATATGCCATAAACTTAAAATTGGAAGAAAAAATTTTAGTCACAATGACTATACATGTAATTTAAATTTTAGTCATGCAAATTTAAGCTATATAGTCCTTATCTATGCTACATGGAAAAATCTTTACCAAATAATTTTACCCTAAACTTTTTAATGCATATCCATTTTGCTCTTAATTTTGTAGTGAATGGTACATTGAGGTTAAATTTTTTTATTAAGAAACAAAAAGATCATAAAAATGAATTATATGTATATGGTTAAATAAATACATTTTTAATGAAGGTGGATTATAATTAATTAAGTACTGTTTACAAAAATTAGATAAATTTAAAGATTTTATAGATATTTGAAATGTCTTCAAAACTAAGTATCATATCATAGAGTCCTTCCTTCCCAATGCAAGTAGCTATATTATCAACATGTGAAGAGTCAAATGTTGTAATGATGAGAAAGGATGATCAACCCAACAATTTTTGTAATTTCAAAAGGGATGCGATCCACCAAAAAGCTACAACAGTCCAAAGCCAAAGTTATAACAAAAACAGGTGTCGATCATCTTTTAAAAGCCATCAGGCTTTCTCAGCTGCCGCTTAGTTCCCAGATGGAGTAATTTGAATGGTTTATGGGTTTGATTTCATTTCAAAGGACAGGGTAGGAAAATTCAACAACGGTTTCAGTAATTTCTTTCCCAATCTTGCTTCATCAATGGCTTTCCCCACCTCGCTCCCATGCCAGATGTTGTCAAAGTACATCTGGTACTCAAATGTGTTTGCAATGGTAAAATTACACCTTTTGGGATCATCTTATGTCGTATACTTCTCCCAGAGGAAACCTCCAAATGCTGAAATGCCCAGTTTCAAGTTTCAACTTATATAGTTGAAGAGGGTTGGGAAGGTGTTCTACATTGACTAATTTAGGAAATGATATTGAGTTTATAAATAAAGAATACATCTCCATTGGTATGAAGCCTTTTGGGGAAGCCCAAAGCAAAGCCACGAGAGATTATGCTCAATGTAGACAATATCATATCATTATGGAGAGTCGTGATCCCTAACATGGTATCAGAGTCATGCCCTTCACTTAGTCATGTCAATAGAATCCTCAAATGTCGAATAAAGAAGTTCTGAGTGAGTCTTGAAGATGTAGTCAAAGTGACTCACGTATAAAACAAATGACGAGGACTCCAGAAAAGAAGTCAAGCCTCGGTTAAAGGAGGTTGCTCAGGAGGCTATAATAGAATTTTATTAAGGGATCTCCTTTTGGATACTCCTCCTCTAGTAAATGAAAATGTACAACAGATCAAACATGCATGATGTACACGATATATAATATCTATCAAAGAGTTCGAGCATCTAACAAAGATTACACTATGATTCTGCATCTCCAGGAGGACAAAATGGAAGCGAAAAATGAGTGGACAGAGTTAAAGACTAATAACTTCTTACACTCGTTCATCCGATCTTTATCATTTTTTATCGTATCAGGAAAAGAAAACGATTCATAAAGCAAGCAATGCAATTGTAGTTTTTGTTCAGACTTGAAACTATAATTTCTTTTTAAGCTCCTTCGAGTTAAGGGAAGCAAAGTAATGAAAGGAAGAGCAAAGTTGAGAGAATAAAAAATTATGCATCTATGCGGAAACCTATCTATCTATTATGAAAAACTCAGAAAGTCCTGAAAATCTAAACCGTCACATCGGATTACGAATCAGAAGCATTAGGGTTTTCAAGAACGGATTTCTTTCCATCGTTTCCGACGATTTCTCAGCAACCAAACAGGCCAAACAAGGTCAATGATCTCAAGAGTAGGCCGATAAGAGAGAATAGAATAAAGCAGATACCGAGACGAAATATTTCCGATATAGCTTAGGGATTGAAATGAAATCAAAGATTATTGCAAGAAAATGAAAAAGATCATCGGAGTAATAAGTAATCACCGTCGTTCATCAGCCACAGACGAACAAAGGTATGCGCTCCCCGGACGCACATCCTCGACGCTTTGAAGAAGAAGCGTATCTTTTCCGGTCCGTAGCTTGGAAAATCCTCGCCGAGAATGGGATTTGGCGCCATTCTTGATACAGCAAGCCAGATAATTGAAAAATGGAGGGAAAAGTATAGTCCTGCCGGGATTTTTATTATTATTTTTTTTTATTTTTATTAATGGTGTCAATTTTCACATTTTTAGGGGTTTTTTATTTTATAATTTTTCTTCAATTATTTGATTTTTTTTTTTGAATTTTATTAGAAATAAATTGAATTAATTTTAAGTTTTTTAACATATTAAAAATATATTGAAAATGGTCTTTGAGAAGCTGATAATTTTAATTATATATATATATATATATATATATTAATTTTAAGCATATGAAAATTGTTAAAATTTCAATTAAAAAAACTCAGTTATTATTGAAGTTTGGGATTTTTGTGAAATTTATTTTATTAAATTAGTAAATTATGATTTTTTTTTCTTTTAAAATTAGTAAAAATATAATATGAAAAATAAAAAAATAAAAGGTAAAAATATGAGAAAAGGATTATAGGGTTTAGAGCATAGCATTGGTCAATGTTTGAAAACACATTCCCACTCCCAACTTTTATTATTTTCATTATTATAATATTTTATTTTATTTTATTTTATTTTTTTTATTTCTTTCCATCGCTTCCTTTTTCTCAAGCAATGGAATGCGAAGTTCCGATTCCGATCTTATCTTTGTTCGATTTCCATATGTTTTAACTTCCATCTAATCCCTAATTCCTCGTTTCGCCGGCGAATTGCTATGGCCGCCGTGTTCCAGTTCGATCGAGACTATTTTCGTCTCAGTATCGAGTAAGCCAAGTCACCTATTCAGGATTTGACTCTTCTTTTTATTATGTTTACGTATTTCAGTTCATAGATTAACGCTTCGATTACTTGTATAGAGAATTAGATTGGTGGTTCGACCTGTTCTAACTCCTTCAATCTGGTTCCGTCAATTTGTTTGTTTCTGTTTGTTGACGATCCGATTTCCTATACAGATTGGAAATTCGGGGGATTTTGAGTGAGCATTATTGTTTTAGTAAAACCCTTGATTATAGATTTCATTAAGACTTTAGATGTGAGAATTTGTTTTTGTAGATAATTTCTTTTTTGTTCTGTTTTCAGATCCAGTACTTTATTGGGAAGTTGTCTTGAATTACTTATGTCAATTTGATTGATTTTGGCGATACGAAAACCCGTGTTTATTCGTTCTCTTCTTCTTATTAACTGCTGCAGATGGTACAGATGATGAACACAGGCCGACTTTAGTTAAAATCTTGTAATTGGGTGTGTATTCATGGTTTTGGGTACTGTAATTTGATGTTGTGTGTAAATTTCTGGAAGTAATTGCTTCATCTGTGCTTACTTTATCGGAAATGGAGCATCTTCCTGTTGAAGTGATCGGAAACATACTTTCCCAGCTCAGAGGTGCCCGAGATGCAGTGATTGCTTCGGCAACTTGCAAGAAATGGAGAGAGGCTTGGCGCAATCACCTTCACACCCTCTCTTTTGATTCTCATGATTGGCCTGTCTATCATGAACTCTCAACCAGCAGATTGGAAATTCTTATAACTCAAACAATATTTCAGACAACTGCGCTGCAACATTTAGCAATTTCAATGGATGAAGTTGATGAATTCTCTGCTGCACCCGTGATGGCTTGGCTCATGTATACCAGGGATACTTTGCGCCAACTGCACTATAATGTGAAGACAACCCCGATCTTTAATATTATTGAGAAATGTGGTCGACAGAAGCTTGAAGTGCTGGCATTGGCTCATAACTCTATAACAGGGGTCGAACCCAGCTATCAGAAGTTCCCTTGCTTAAAATCTCTTTCACTTAGTCATGTCAGTGTCTCTACATTGGATTTGAGCCTTCTTTTGACCACTTGTCCTAAACTCGAGAAATTGGCTCTGATCAGTCCGGACATTGCTATGTCTGATATGGAAGTTAGCAGTTCTTCATTGAAAGATATATATGTTGAAGCAATCAGTTTGGACAAGTTTATATTGGAGGCTGATACCCTTGAAGCAATGCATTTAAAAGATTGTACCCTTGAGCTGTTTGAAGTAGTTAGCAAGGGAGCTTTGAGAGTTCTAAGGATTGACGATGTTAGTGTTATCCATCTTGACATTGGTGAGAACACGGAAAATCTTGAGGTTGTAGATGTCTGCAACTTCACAATTATGTGGCCAAAATTCTACCACATGATCTCGAAGTCATCGAAGTTAAGGAAGCTTCGGCTTTGGGGTGTTGTATTTGATGACGACGACGAGGTAGTGGATTTAGAGACTATTTGTATGTGTTTTCCTCGGCTAAGCCATCTATCACTATGTTATGATTTGAAAGATGGAACCCTTCAGCATAGCTTGCAGGGGTCATCTCATTTGTTGAATGTGGTAGTACTTGAGCTTGGATGGAGTGTAGTTAGCGAATTTTTCTCTGAATGGATGGGAAAACTTCTAGGAAGGTGCCCCAATTTGAAGAAGTTGATCATATGTGGGGTTGTTTCTGAGGTCAAAACCCATGAAGAATGCCAAACTTTAGCGAACTTCACTTTCTCCGTTGTCCAGTTGATGAGAAAGTATGCGCACGTAGACGTTCAGTTTGAATACGAATAGAAAGTTCATGTATGTCTCCAAATCGACTCGAGGGTCGTATGAGAATGAGATTATATCCACCCCACCCCATGAGGATTCTGACGATCCTACTTGTTCCATTGTCAATTCTGAAATCCTTTGTGTTTCTTTACAAGCATTCATTACTTTGAGCAATTGTCAATTGCAGTCCTTGTTGACAAATGACGAACTTTTATTTTCTTTTTCCACAGAATCATTTTTTAGAGACTTCCTAGGATTCATAATCTATGTTCTCTGATTTTGTATATTTTTCCAAGTCCCCTGAACTCTTTAACCAAATAGCATTGACAAATCATGTGCATTCCATTTATACAAATTCCAAATCGGGAACATGTTTTAATTACTGGTTTATGTAAACCCTTATCTTCAGCTGTTGAATTTGAGCACGAGCATCCGTGAGGGTACTTTCTGCCAAAACTGAGAGCAGCACTATCCAGGGACTTCAATCTTCCAAGCTGCAAGGTTAGCACTCTGATAAACCTATCCTTTGATATACAAGGAGCATTGGCATGGAAGCTTTGCCCATTTTTTCATTTTGGTTTTTTTTTTTTTTTCCTTTCCCTTGAATGATAATGCCACGAAAACGTTCTTTGTCCTCATGATTTTACTTCTGTCTCTGGAGTTTTACAGCTACTTTTGTTTTTGTTTATCTCCCTGGGAATGGAGACGAACCATTGTTGATCGTTACTCGAGTATGATTGATTGTGTTTACCAAACTGTAATAGCTTAAGCTCATCGTTAGCAGATATTGTTCTTTTTAGGACTTTTTCCGTAAAGGTTTTAGAATGCGTCCACGGGGGAGATAAACTCTTATAAGAAATGTTTTGTTCCACTTTTCTACTGATGTGGGGTCTCCCAATTCCCACCCTCTTGGGGACTAGCGTCCTCGTTGACACACTCCCAATGTCTGGCTCTGATGTCATTGTAATAGCCCAAGCTTTATTGTCCTCTTTCGATTTTCTCTCAAAAGTTTTAAAACACGTCCATTAAAGAGAGGTTTTCACACCCTTACCAAAAATGCTCGTTATTCTCTCCAACCGAGGTGGGATCTCACACAAACTCTGGAATAGAAATCAACTATGGGGGTATTTATTGTCTTCGTCCCTCTCTCTCTCTCTCTCTAAATGTTCTGATTCCCATATGCCAGATTCTATGCCTCTCTTATCTCTTTTCTTTCATTTTACTTCTCACTCTCTTTTGTGGATTGCACTATGTTTTTACAGATTTTTTTCCACTGCAAAAATTGATCCCAAAATCATCCTGATTGATCTGAAACATGAGCTTTTTCGGTTCTTTCTCGCTTCCCTTGAGAATCCAAACCCTTATCCATTGAATCCTCCATTTGACGTGCATAAATTTTTAAGCTCACCATTTTAAATAGACTTAGATACGGAAATTGATAAGTTGAGCTCAATTAACATTCAGTGTTGTTTCTCACTTTTACAATATTTTTCCTCAACAACGTTGTTCGATCTGAATTTAACTCTCTTGTTTTTACTTATGATACTTATGATACGTTGCATGATTACGAACATATATAGAATTATGAGTAATAATAACCCCACATTACAAATGCCCACAAATATAATCATTCTTGCATCATCCTTATGCCTTAAGATTCAAGCAAAAATAGTGGTTGGCCGCTGAATTTAAGAGCAATCAAGCATGCACCACGATTCAATGGGATACAATCATGGCGTATTAGCCATTTTTACAACTATCATTAATAAATTAAATTTTCTATATGAAAAAGTTATATAATTAAACATAAAACACATCTTATACATCAACTTTTTATATCTTTTTCCCACTTTAATTCATCATCCTCCACTCTATTTGGGATTTCATAATATTTTCTTTTCAAAACTATTTAACTAGAAAATTTTTACAAAAGTTATTCTAGAATATCAAATATACGTTAATTATCGTTGAATTATGTTGGTGTGAAACGGTTAAAAAATGAAAAATAAAAATAATAATTAGTAAGAACACTGTGAGTGAACTTTGCATCCCATTTACTCAAAATCAAGTCTATCCATTATTCTATATAAACCCACAAAGCCCAGATTCTTGGAATCATCAAAATCAGAGAATTTGATCTATCGCAATTCAAATGAAAATGTGTCTCAAAATCCTGATACCCATCTTCGCATTTCACCTAATTCTCACAACCGTCGTGGCCTCAGATCCCGACCCACTTCAAGATTTCTGCATCCCGAATCCCAAACCCACAAAAAAAGACGACCTTCCATGTAAGAATTCAACCGCCGTCACCGCCGACGACTTCGTCTTCTCCGGCGGAAAATCCGCCGGACCCTTCTCGGATAATGGGTTCGCAACGGTAGCGGCAAACCCATCTCTTTTCCCGGGATTGAACACGCTGGGAATGTCGTTCGTACGCGCGGATTTCAAGGAGGGGGCCATAAATCCGCCGCACGTGCACCCACGCGCAGCGGAGATGGTGTACGTGGTTCAGGGGAGGGTGTACGCCGGATTTGTTGACTCGGCGAACCGGGTGTACGCGAAGGTGATCGGAGAAGGGGAAGTGATGGTGATTCCGAGGGGGCTGGTGCACTTCCAGATGAACGTGGGGAAGGGAACGGCGACGGTTTTTGGGTGTTTTAATAGTCAAAATCCGGGGACCCAGAGAATGGCGTCGGCCATATTTGGGTCTGGGATTAAAGAGGAGCTTTTGGAGAAGGCTTTTGGTTTGAGTTCCAAGGATCTTAGGAGGATGAGGAGACGGTTCGAATCTTGATATTCTCTGTTCTGTTCTGTTTTTTTTTTTTTTTTTTTTTTTCTTTTTAAGTCCGAATCAATGGACAAATCTGAGTTTTTTCTTTTAACCGTTCTTAAACGGGTGTTTTGTATTTTCTGAGGTTTCGACGCCCTTGTAAGAAAAGTTTCTAGCATTGTTCCCCTCTCCACGGTTTTGTTTCTCTCTTCGATTCATGTGTGATCTCACAATCCACCTTCTCTCTCCAATACATGTGAGATCTCACAATCCACCTGGAGGCCAACGTCCTCTCATTGGCCGATGAGGTTTGTTCCCCCCTCTGAGGTTTCTACTCTCTAATAAAAAAATATCTCACAACCTATCTCCAAGTGTTTCCCTCTCTAATGGACATGGAATTTCACAATCCATCCTTTTGTGGGGCCAGCATCCTGACACCATGGTGTATGGCTTTGATACCATTTGGCAAATCCTACACTCCACCCTCACAATTTTAAAATGCATCTTTCAGACAACTTTCTACCCTCTAATCTCACCATAATCTTGTATCTATTTCTAGTTTTAATGGAGTGAAACTAATCATGGTTTTTGGAAATTTTTTCTCATTTTTCTATGTAAATATATTTTTAAAATATATATTTTAAAAATTAATTGATAAGAAGGTAAAACATCTTAATAAATTCAATAATAAATCCAGGTACGTCTCACATACCAAAGATGTTCTCACGTCCAAATTTCTACTTTCTTACCAAACATCCCTCTCATATGCTCTTCCTCGAATAAAACTTCAAATACTCACTTAACCAAAAGTTCAAAACTCGAGTCGCCAACGAACATTTAAAAAAATATAAAACATACTTTTTAAACTCATATGTGTTCGGTTGAAATGTATTACACACAAAATAAAAAAAAAATGGAGGTTAATGTATCACATGTCAAATACTAGCTAAGAAGGGAACATAAAGAATATATATATATATATATAAAAGGGACCGGCAGAGTTGTAATGGGAAGGAAACTTTTTCCAGTTAAGTGAAGAAGTTATAAATAAAGGAGTGTTCTTGGAAACCATGTTTGCATAAAGAAACTGTCTTTTCTAACCTCAAACAAAGCTAAAAGGAAAAGGAAAAGACCCTTCACTCCATGCCTCTCTCTCAAATGGCAACAAAAATGGGCGAGCAGCCTCTGGTTCTGGGAAGAGTGATCGGAGACGTGGTGGATCCCTTCATCCCAACCATTAAAATGTGTGCCACTTTCAGCAACAAGCAAGTCCTCAACGGCCATGAATTCTTCCCCTCTTCCCTCTCCTTCAAGCCCAGGGTTGTCATTCAAGGAGAAGACATGAGATCCTTCTTCACTCTGGTAACCTTAAATTCCTTTTACCCCCTTCTTCTTTCTAAATTTGACCCTTTTTTGTTCTTCTTCTTCTTGCTTAGATCATGGTCGACCCGGATGTCCCTGGCCCTAGTGATCCATACATGAGGGAACACCTTCACTGGTATTTCAGCTACAATATGCAATAACATCATTCTCTGAGGACTAGAGTTGCAAAAAACATAACTTTCTTGAAAACCCATTTCCAAAAATGGATTTTTTAAAAAGGGTATCTAACAAAATTCGAAATGGTCACCAAATTCTTGGTCTTTTTTTTTTTCAGGTTGGTGACTGACATTCCAGGAACTACGGATGCTACTTTTGGTAATAGGGCTATTTCCTTTGGTTATCATTCATTAAAAGGGAATGAAATGAAGAGATTTGATGGGTTCTTTTCTTTTTCTTTTTTTGGGTGAGACAGGAAAGGAATTAATGAGCTATGAAACTCCAAAGCCGACAATAGGAATTCACAGGTTTGTGTTTGTTCTGTTCAAACAAAAACGGCGTCGTTCAGTCAACCCTCCATCTTCAAGGGATCGTTTCAACACTCGAAGATTTTCAGCTGAGAATGATTTGGGTCTTCCTGTGGCTGTTGTTTATTTCAATGCACAGAGAGAAACTGCTGCAAGAAGGCGATAGAATAATAACAATTGTTCTTATGTTGTTTCTCTTATAAAACCAAATTTCAGTTGATTTGTGTTACGACAACATAAGCTGATGTTTATCGTTCCAATTTTATCGGATGTTTCGAAAAAATTTATGTTTTTTACATAAATTTTGGTTCATGCAAACGTGAGAGGGAGTGTTAGAAAAGGGTAAGAGTTGAGAAGAACAGTGGATGGTTTGAATCATGCAAGAGAATCTCTTTGTACTCTTTGATGTAACGCTTAACACAGGACCTAGATGACATAGTAAATAATGTTTGCATGAAAACAAACTTTTTTATATAAATTGAGTTTGCTTTAAATTTGGATTTTTGCATTATGTTAATGTTAGATCATCGAAACGCAAGTTGACCTAATATTTTTAGTCTAATTTCGAAAATTAGACCGAAAGAAGTATAGCTAGTTTGCCCTAACCAATGAGAGTTTTTAAATTTTTAGGGTTAAATACTGCATCGATTGGGGAGAAGAACAAGAACAAAATATTTTTATAATAGTGGAAACCTCTCCATATGTAGGCTGACAGAGATACGTAATAGAGCAAAGTAAACAATATATGCTAGCAGTGAGTTTTGACGGTTGCAAATGTTATGGCCAAACACTAAGCGGCGTGCCAACGAGGATACTGCTCCCCCAGGGGGTGGATTGTGAGTCTCAGAAGCATTCCTGAATTGTGAGATCTCAGAAGCATTCCTTGCATAAAAACTTCTCCCACAGGCTCCAAGAGGGATAGATTGTGAGATCCCAAAAGCATTTCTCGATTGTGAGAGAATTCCTTGTGTGAAAACTTCTCCCACGGGCCTCCAAGAGGGGTAGATTGTTAGATCCTAAAAGCATTTTTGGATTGTGAGATCCTAGAAACATTCCTTACAATGGTGTGGAAACTTCTCACTAGCAAACTCATTTTAAAACCGTGAGGCTGACGACAATACGTAATGGGTCAAAACAGACAATATCGACTAGCGGTGGACTTGGGCTATTACAAATGATATCAAATCTAGATATGGGGGTAGTGTGCTAGCAAGGCTGCTGACTTTCAAGAAATGTGGGTTGGGAGATCCCAGGAGTCATTTCCTTATAAGAGTGTGGAAACTTCTCCCTAACATCCGCATTTTAAAATAGTGAGGTTAACGACAATACATAACGGATTAAAGCCAACAATCTCTACTAGCGGGAGACTCAAAGAACTCTTGTTTGGAAGGGAAAGCAAAAGAGGGAAGATAGATGGAAGGGTGAAGCAAAAGAGAAATTAAGGGAAGGAATGAAAGAAGGGCGTAAGAATTATAAGTTAATGGGACTTGGGGATGCGTTAATGGTGGGACGTATAATCTGCAGTAACTTTTTGACGTGCCGAAGTCTAAGCAGTTGTTATTGTCTTTGAAATGTATGAATGGTTGGAGTTTTCATCTAAAAGCAACGCCAAACGCACAGGCAAAGACAAAGGCAAAGGCAAAGGCACAGGCACAGGCACACACAGACGCTGAAAAGGGGCTTAGACATGTGCCATTGCTATCCCATCCATCGCCCTTCCATCCTTTCAACCCCTCTTATCGCCTTAGCCTGTTTGTCAGTTTGGTACTCTTTTTCTACTTTCTCATCAACCACTTGTCTCACTCTTTCTTTTAACCTCTTTTACCTTCCTTCTCTATTATTCATTTCATCTTTACTACCCTCTCCTATCAATCCCGTCTTCCGTATCTCGAAAAATTATTCAACGACCCTTTCATAATATGACTATCGATTAACCATCGAATATAGATTTGAGGTACTTTCTCAATCTACGTCTAATGCCGCAATCTCATTGAATGATTGCTCTTTGTTCTCGATTCCATGGTAAAAAGAATAAAACAAAATGCTCCGAGGGTTGATGACATATGTCTATTATTGGCGTTTTTATTGACATGACTTGGTTCTCCCATATTTCGAAATTCGTGTATAATTTTAGACATGCCTATATCTCAGGAGGGGCATGACTCTATTACTACGTCCCTTCACTTTGGATATTTATGTCCTCGAAACTTTATTTTCTTTTGAGTAATTAGTAGATATGGATCGTGATGAAATGTATCATGTCTAGAAAACATGTTTAAAGCTATATAAACTGAAAATATATTCCTTTTGTTCTCCTTATTTTCAATATTAATTGGTTGCTTGATAAAGAGGATTTATGAAGAATTCATATTCTACAAGCAGGGTCAGAAGAGAGGCTTGTAAACGAGAACGAATCGCCAACGACAGCTACATCGTCGTCGTTCCTGTGCCATGTCCACTGTGCATGTGTCGCATCCGACACCTCAAACTGGCCATGTCCGAAGCTCGCTTCCCTGAATACTGAAATCGTTGGCTTTGGATCGATGTACCTACAAAAGATTAAATTTATTGTAACCATCCACTTAAACTTTTGAGTCAAACGTGTAGTATTCAAATAGAACGTTGTGTGTTTGAACATAGTATTACTTTTTCGCAAGGCCTTCACGGTTGCCACCGTCCCCGATATTGATATATACCGGAGCGCAATTGTTTGCTTTCCCATCATAAACACGAGTCTGCAATAACAAAATGATCAAAAAGACGTACGCATATTGAGTTCTTACAAATAATGGTATGATTGTTAGATAAACTTACAAAGCGCTCGTACGCATGGACATGTCCAGCAAACACAACGTCGACACGAGCTTGATAGAGCAAAGCTTCCATGGATGCCTTCATGCCAACAGACTGTTTCTCTCCCTGGTGAGCAGTGTTGGAGTTATACCATGGAGCATGAATAAGCACCACAATCCATGGTGTTTTTGAGCGATCAATCTTTTTCAAATCCGCTTCAAGCCATTTGTACTGAGCTGAATCCGTGTCGAAATCGGTATAAGATCCCAACATGATAACGTGCACGCCCGCCGTGTCGAATGAATAGTAAAGGTTGGACGTCGACGAGCTTTGCTCAAAAGGCATGTGCCATCTTGCATTGTATGCTGTGAAAGGCTCAGGATGAACCACTGGTATGTGCTCTACTTCATGGTTGCCTTGAGTCACCATCCATGGCCTTTGGCTAGCCAATGGCTCGACGAGCCTGCCGAACGAGTCCCATAGAGGCTGCACAAAATCGGCATACGCCAAGTCGCCGGGTAGTATCAGCACATCATAGGCTGATTTGGCTACATGTTCAAGAGTTGTTTTGGTCCATTCTGTCTGACCAAGATCACCTACCAAAAACATACGTGTAAATTTCATCATACAGAGATATCATATAACAAAATTCGCATTAGTTACATACCAACAACAGCAAATTTAATGGGGAGCTTAGCAGGAGGGGTTTTGAAACTGAACGTCTTGGCCGAGTTCGAGCTGCATCGATAGTAATAAGTCGTGTCGGGGTTGAGAGGACCGATGGTTACTTCATGAATGTCACCAGATTTATATAGTGTATATTTGTATGAAGAAGTAGTTCCATTTACAGCGTTGGCGTAAACTCCAGGGGATGTGCCATATTCCACCAAAGCTGGTGCAGAGTCCTCGGTAATCCATGTTATCCTCATTTTATCAACGCCCACAAGCGATATATGTACCTGAAAAGTTTATAAGATGCTTTTAACTCTACGTTGGGTCGAGCCGACCATATCCGTTAAAAGTGGATTTGGGCGGGCTGTTACAAATTGTATCAGATCCAAACATTGGATGGTGTGCCAGCAAGAACGCTGGGCCTCGAAAGGGGTCCTGAAAATGTTGGCTTAATCCACCCCACCTAAATGGTGTAAAAGTTATCTATTTATAATAAAAAAAAAATATGCAAAGAGTAATTCCACGAAGGGAAAAATAGTTATGGTAAGATACTTGCCTTATAATAAAATATCAAATATGATATATATGGTAAACTATAATTTAGTATTAAATATCTTTAACAGATGGATTGTGAAATCGAATTCACTCAAAATCATTCAAAAACATGTTTTTAATTATTTAAAACAAATTTAATGTTTAAAATTTTAAACATGTCTGTCGACCGTGCGATAAATATATGAGTTGAAGAACACGAAGAACAGTTATTGGAACCTTAGTTGTTTGGTTGGTAATCTAATATTTTGAAATATTATTTCTCCAATCCAAAGTAACATTTTTTAAAATTCCTTTTATACCCTTCTCTTCATCTCTCCAAACAAATTTCTTACAGTTTTCCCCTCCCTCGTAATTTAACGACACAAAAAATGAGGTCCGAAGAAGAAAATAAATACCTGTTCTGGAGCGTCGGATTCGAGATCTAGACGGCGAGGAACGATGACATTCGGGCGAGGTGGCGGCCGCCGATAAGACAAAACAGAACAGAACAGAGAAGCGAAGGCGATGGCGGCGATAGTTAACGCCGCCGTATACGACGGCGTTTTCCTCTGCGAATCCGTCATTTTAGAATAAACAGAGCAGTTTTTGAATGATGGATTTTGTATAACGTCGAAGGGTTTTTATATGAAAACGACCAAGTTTTCAGATTTTCAAACCTTAGTCACGGTCCTCACCCCTGTCACGTGTACGATTCAATTTATCTTTCATTTCAATTTTATTTTCGTCTCATTCGAGGCAGGTCCCGTATAACTCCGATACGACTCCGATACGAGCATATTCAATGTTATAATTGGTAAGAATTCATTTAAGACTCTATCTACGCCACCCCAACAACTATCCTACCATATTTATTAAATATTATCTCAAACTAAAAATAAAGTCACGAGAAAATTTCATGCGTGTCCATTTTTAACGGGTGGAAGTTGAAAATTATAATGTCCGAACTTTGACTTCAAAATCATTTATATTTTCGATTGCTTCCATATTAGTATGTATTTAATGACATTAAATTGATTGTACAAGAATGGCATGGAAACTAGATACGGTAGTCATACGTGCCATATTTAGATTCAATGAAAAATAATTTAATTTCTTCTACGCTCTTACTTAATTAATAATATATATTATTGTCTTGAATTACTTTTAATAAGAGGTTATTTAATATAGAATTGATCTAAATTAAGGACGTAAAATTCTATGACTATATATTATTAATATAATGAAATTATCTATATGGGACATTTAATTAGAATGTATTTTTATTTGGTACAAAATTTATTGGCTCGCAAAGTCAATTTCTGTTGCCAAATTAGTCAACGGAAGAGTTGAAACGTTCGATTGCTCATAAGTGGCCTATTCGGCAACCAAATCGAGTTCATACTTTACATTTTTTAAAATTGTATTAATACTTCAAAAGCTTTTTTAAAAATTAAAAAAAAATACTTCCGAACTAAAAAGGAGTTTAAAAGTATCTTCGGTTTAAAAAATATGCATAAACTATCATAACATTCATACCGTTCAACTTTAAAAAAAAAAATAAATAATTGTTAGTACATGCAGATAAACAAACTCAGTCTCTCCCTGTCCCCGTCACTCGCACTCGACAATCATGTGCATCTTTAAATTTAAAACGTCTCATTTTATCCTAATTAATTAAAGTATATTTTTTTCAATCTTTAAATTTAATATTGGGATATTAACTTTTCTAAGAAGTCCGTCTCTTTCCATAGCTTAAATATACATTTTTTTTTTTTTTTTGAAGTAGTTACAATTTCATTAACCAGTATAGAATCAGCAACTAGCCAACTAGCCTGAGAGAGAGAGGGAGAGGGGATCATGTCAATCAACTTGTATGTTTTCTTTCTTTTTTTTACTTGTTTCATTAGTATTCCATTCACGTATGGCAACCCTAAACCCAAGTTCAAACAGGACAAAAAGGGGATTAATCTCGAAAAAAAATGAACCGTTTATTTGTTGGGAAGTTATACATTAAGTGAGTGGGTTAATCTCACACGTCAGAATTGGTTACTGGTGTCATACCGCACCAAAAATGAGTACCGAAGGTTGCAAAATCTAAATGGCCAACCCTCGAACTATAGCATATTTGGATTCAGTGAGAAGAGTTCGGTTTCCATTAATTCGTGCCCAACCCTATAAATGTAGAATAAGTGGCCAACTTCTACCAAAGCTTTACCTACTTTCATATTTGCTTGAGAAGTTGGCGTCAAAGAGAATTAAAGATTTTTTAAAAGAAAATAGTTAAATAAACAATATTAAAATAGTATTGGTAAATGTTTAATATATTTAATTAGTTTAAAATTATGTTTTTTTTATATAATTATTTACTAACTAACCCATTGATATATTTGAAAACTAATGTTAAATGTTAAAAATAATAATTAAAATAGGCTAAGTTAGTAGTTTCATCTTTGAAGCATATTTGGTCCTTTATAAAAGGGTTTTCTTAGTTCAATTGATGGGTTGTCTATCAAGATGCGTGTTGCATAATTGTGGTGATGATGCAAGCATATGATGTGGCATTCTAAACAACAATTCAAGTGTCACGTAGCAAATTGATGACGTCCCTCGAACCCAATTATCATTCTTTATTTTTGTTTGGGTGAGATGACAAACTTGCTGGCCGACACATTGGAGGGTCAATGTGACGGTCACATTTCGGCTAATATAGGGAGATACGACGAGTCGCGTAATGTGTTGCCTTTTGTTTGTAGTCATATAAAGTTGATTTCAAAATCTATTTGTCCACTGTTTTTTAAATCTTTCTTCTAAAAACGAGGCAAGGACATAAGCACAAGTTGCTCGAATTAACTTGACATCTTTCTTCTAAGAACGGGACAAGGACTTAACCCAAAGATTACAAAAATCCGCTACAAAAAGGAAAAAAAAAAGAAAAAGAAGAAGTATGATTGCGACCTGCACCAATGCTTCAGAACCCTGAAGATGAATATTGGTTGGCAATTACGAACACACGGGGACATTTGCATCTCTCGAGATAATGATAAAACATTAGGCAAACTAAACCCAACAATGATCAAAGAGGCTCAGTCACTTCAATTGATCAGACCCTCTCAGAATTTCTAATTTAGCGTTGGTTTTATGTTCTAAAATGATAAATATATGCTATGAAGTTCGAAGCTCGATGGATTTCTGCAGAGAAGAAAGACGAACACCACGAACACCATTCAATGGAAGTAAAGATCAATACTTTCAATTCTCAAACCAAAAGGGAAAAAGAAACTGAAATTCTTTTTTTACAAAAAAACCCATCTTCCACACTTATTTTTATATCGTAGCGAGACAGATAGAGGAGGAGAGAGCAGCAGCATCATCGAGTGCGACGGTGAACGGGAACAGCTGAGAGAGAGCTCGACGGCGGGAGAGGTGATTGGATATTCTGCCAGCCAGAAATTTGCTCTCAATCGTCACGTCGTAGAGTTGTAAGGGCATAAGAAATCGATCAAATCCTCTCCAGTTTATCGGCTTTGACGATGGGGTTCGCTCTAGCGATCTCCTCCCTTCCGATTGACTTGAAATCGAAGGTGCACCCGTGTTTCTCCGGGTACCTATGAGCTCCACAGAAGGTGATTCCGCATCTGCATCTGAACCCGGTCAAACCCACCTTCTTACGGCACGATGAACAACGGTTCGGGTTCGGAGTCGAGTTCGGGTTCGGTTGGTTCGTGGCCTCAGATCCGACCGCCGCAAGGGCGGGGATGGTCAGTCCTGTGGTGGCGTCCGGCGAGGACACGGCGACAACAGGAGGAACGGGAGGAGGATCGATTGAGGAAGAGGAGGGAGAAGGAGATGATGAGGCCGAGAGAGCGGCTTCGATGGTGGATTTGGTGGAGGCTTGTTCTTGTTCTTTAAGGCGGATGTCTCTGTAACATTTGGAGCAGAGATCCATGGTAGCTGGGCTACCGAAGAAGCCGCAATTATTGGCGCAGAGACGGTGGCCTTCAGGTGCTTGGCATCGGTGCTCTTCCGCCATGTTTTTCTTCTTCACAACCTCACGCTTTCGGATTTACAACGGAAAATCTCCACCTCTACGAGATCGGATTTCGCAGTTTCCGACCGCGTTTTACAGATCTGGAAAAAGTAAGCCCTAAAATTAGCAAATCCAGACCGAAAAAAGAAAAAAAAATCGAAATCAAACGTTCGTTCACACCAACGGAGGTTACGATCGTATAATCAGAATCATCAGAAAACCGAGTAGATTAATAAGATCGATTAGCGTAGCCGTTCGGTTGTCGAGAAAAATAGAAACAAACAGAGAGGAAAGAATCACATGAAGAAGATTCTAAGAATCAGAGCTTAGGAATCAATAAAATCATAGAAATCTCATTTCTATACACCCTAGAAATGAACATATTCTCGAATTCAGCCGATTCAAAATTTACCTAAACTTTATCATCCAACATACAACATCATAAACCAGAACAGAAACTAAAGAAATCAAAAAAAATGAAACGAACAGCAACGTGGGAAGAAAGTGTACCTGAAAAGCGAAGGGGATTGAGGGTTTTCTTCGAAACGGATTGAAGATTAAAAGGGAAGAAGAATCTTAACAATGAAGAATCTACAAAAGAGGTCAGAGATATAATAAAGAGCGAGAAAATGAAATTAGGGGAAAGAGGGAGAGAGGGAGAAGTAGAAACAACGAAACCGGACAAAATAAAAATAATTAGACATCTTTTTAAAAAGAAAAAAATTAAAAATTAAAAAAAAAAATAGTAAGAAATAAAAATCGGGAAAGCCAGGCTGGAAGCAGCCGAAATGGAAGTCTAGCCAGCCCAATATAGCACGACGATGACGAGACAAAGACCATGGAATATCTTTACTAAATGAAATATTCGACGAATTTACAATTTTAACCCCTAAATATCCCACTCTAAATATCTTCTCTAATTAAAATCACAAACCAAAACTAATAATTTTTCCATTTAAAATCAACTCAAAATAAAAAATTATTCAAAAAAATATAAAAAAAGGAAAAAAATTGTTTCTATGTATTTTATTATAATATTTATGGTTAATATTATGTTTACCTCAACAGATTTATGACCTAACTCTAATACATCGAAATAGACGCATTTTCATTAATATAATCTCTAAAATTAAGAGATATAAATTCTATATATATATATATAGCATTAACTATAATGATTTTGACAATTAAATATTTGTGTGGTCATACCTTACATGGTTAAATTAAAATATATATTTTTTATAAAGAAAAAACTGAAAATTAGAAGCTTCCATTACCCTGGTAAAAATTATTTTTAACTTTTGGTCTAGTGAATTACCCTTTTAAAAAAGTTAGGCCGGTGATAAAGATTAAAATTAAATATTCATTGAATGAAATTAGGTACGAAAAAAAGAAGGAAAAAAAAAAAAAACAGTTGAAGACCAAAAATAAAGAAAATCATGAATAAATAAACATAAAAAAAGCATTTAATTAAAAATGAAAAGCATATGCATGAATGGGCGCGCGGGCGCGCGTTAGTAGATAAGTTCGGGGGAAGAATGATATTCGTTTGCGGTGTCAGCAGCGGCGCAGGATACGGATGAGAGAGAGGCCGTTGTAATGAGCTAATAATTTCGTTTTTTAAATTTATTTTATATTTATTATATTAATTTATTTTTCAAAGTTTAAAATATGTTTGGAATATATTGGATAAAAAAGTTAAAATTTAAAAATCTTATTCGTCACATATCAAAATTTTTAAACGTATTTTAGATATAAATTTTAAAATTTTTAAAAAAGAAAATTGTAACTTAAATAGTGTCAGAGATTGAACTGCCATATCAAAGGCCGTAGCGGCGTACAAGTGAAATGGTGATATATACTTTACGTCACCATTTAAGATTATTAAGCAATTGTCAGAGATTCGGACGATAATTGTGACGAATGATTCTATCTTGAGGTTAAGATTATTAAGAAGAATTTAAAATAATTGGTGATATATATTTTACGTCAGTTGAACTATACTCATATTGATATGTTATCGAAATACTTTATATATTATAATGCATTAAACTATATTTCGTCGTATCTATGTATAAAAAAAAAATCTCAATTTAAAAAACAAAATTCAAATATAATTTAAAATGCCAATAAATAAAATTTATTTTATCGTGTAAAACGAGGCGGGAGAAATAAAATAAACTTTTACGATAATTTATAATTATATATAAAAAAAGGGTAAAATAATACTCCAAGAGCTTTAGGAGTCTGTCCGGCTCGACCTTGTCCTGTTGACACTAGAGGCACGTCTTCACATACTCAACAACGTCCTCTCGCATGCCCGGTCAATAATACTCCCGCTTTTGGAAGGCCGGGTGGTCAACGGCGGATAGGGGCATGAAAGAAAATTGATGGACAGGATGGGAGTTGAGCGTCAAATACGTTTCAATCTCGATCCATCCAACCTTCAAGGGTATTTTCGTAAAAAGAAAATGCCTTGAAGGATATTTTCGTAACAAGTACTCTCTTATAAAATCTCATAAACTGTTGCGGATGAATTGGCATTAGCCACCAGCCGGGGATTTTACCTTCGATCTCCACTTCAATGGATTCTTCGTCACAGTCACCGTCCGAACCTCCGGCAGCTTCTTCTCCTCATCCACCTCCAGCTACAACAGTCTCCTCCGCCACAACTTCCGTTGCAGCTCCACCGCAATCATCCCCAAATGCAAACCCTAATATCAATCCGAGTTCATTCCAAAATCAGAACCCCAATTCCAAGGCCTCAACTCCTCTGCCCAACCAGCCGTCACAACAGCAACAGTCTCTCCCCACTTCACAGCAAGTAACTAGGCCTTCCACCGCATTGTCTGGAACTTGGCAACCGCCCTCGCATTTCTCTCATTTTTCTTCTCCTTCGCCTTCTGCTTCGTCTGGAGTTCCTTCACCTCGCCCTGTTGCTGCTTCTTCTCCAGCCCAAAGGGGCGGCATCGCCATTGGGGTTCCAGCTCACCAGCCGACTCCTTCTCCTCAGCCTGCTTCATTTTCTGCATCTTATGGCCAGCACTTTGGTGGGTTGGGCCGAGGTGGCGTCAGCATGTCGGAACCGGCCTCCAATGCAACTCCTTCCCAGGTGTGTTTTTCTCCATCATTTTACATATATAACGACCGTAGAAGTAGACTTGAAGAACTTTAATTATAGACTTTAGCCTCTTTTGTTATATTGTACACTGATAGTCTGCTAGCAACTTTTTTTTTCCATGATTTGGCCACCTAAATTTTGTGAAAGTTGAAGTAATCGACTTGTATAGGAAGTAACAAGACGAGGGATACAACAACAATTGAGTAACATCATCTATTTTGTTAAATATGAATGATAAGTTAATTAGTGTTTGAGGTAAATGGTACAATTGTAATAGAATGAATCTACACTGACTACTAGTCAGTGTCAGAAGTGGCTATAAAAGTAATTTATATAGTGGGGCAATGCTGGTCTGAAGATTCAAAGTCTTGGGATTTTCGGTTTAGAAGAAGTCTTACGGAGGTAGAGTGCAGGGAAGAGGCAGATCCTATCCATTCTTGTGGCCATTAGCCTTTTGACGAGGGAAGATTACAAAAGTTGGTCCCTCCATCAAATTGGGAAGCTTTCTGTTAAGTCACCGACTCCAGCTCTCGGTAATGTTAGCAACTGCTCTGCTTTTGATCCAGTTCTGATTGACATCACATGGAAAGCCAACGTGCCTAAGGAGGTAAAAGTTTCTCTCTGGACATGCCTCCAGGAAAACGAAGCACTAACAATTTGATCCGAAGGAAGAATTCAGAGTTATGCTTAGCGCTCAGCTGGTGTGTTATGTGTAAAGGTAGGCTGGAAAGTCATGAGCATCTGTCTTTTCATTGTGACATTACTCGAGGCCTTTGGAGCAAGCTTTTTCAGATTTTTGGTTTGCAACGATGCCTCTCAAACTCCATTAGTAAGGCTGTCATTCAATTGGGATGTGGGAACCCCTTTTCTGGAAAGAGTTTTCTGGACAAATGCTTTCATGGCTCCGTTATGGAGGATTTGGCTCAAGAGCAGTCAAAGGATCTTCAAAGAGAAGTACATGAGTTCGGAGGGAATTTGGGATTCTATTCAACTATTTGCAACCATCTGGTGTATTTCGAATTCATTTTGCAATTATGACTTTGTGCATATTCTTACCAATTGGGCTTACTTTTTGTAACCCGTTGGTCTTTAGGGGGGTTTCCCATCTCCTTTAACAAGTTTTATTACCCTCTTGTTACTTTCGATTTTCATTATATGGTAGCGGTTTCTTATAAAAAAAAGTAATTATATTTAAAATGTACACATTCTTGCACATCAAAACCATAAGTTAGTTAGTTGCTTCAGTTTTTCTATTTCCTTTCTCACAACCTGCAGTTTTTTTTTTTTTTTTTTTTTTTTTTTTTTTTTTTTTTTTTTTTTTTT
>NW_019268557.1:1644595-1686388 GCF_002738365.1 Cucurbita moschata | reverse complement strand
TTTTTTTTTTTTTTTTTTTTTTTTTTTTTTTTTTTTTTTTTTTTTTTTTTTTTTTTTTTTTCGGATTTAAAATACTGCTTGGAAGGATAAAAGTAAATCAAGAGAAAGAAAGTTCCCTCCTTTTTAACAAAGAATATTGACATTCTGAATGTTGAATTAATGTTCTGGCAAACTAATCCTACCATCGAGGTATTAGTAGACATACTGAATCTGTAACAAAATTTGTTTTCTTTTCTCTCCTTTCCGCCATCTGTAACTGGTGTTAAAAAATAGTGATTCAGATGTCCTGGTATAAACTTTTTGTAGCATTTTATATGCTTAGTTTATTGTTTGCATCATACTCATCTGCTCTTCTGGTTGGATTAATTGTCTGCTACTTTATTTGATGGTTGTTTGGAACATGTAGGTGAGACCTCCTATGCAAGGAATGCAGGGATTGGGAATGTTGGGATCAAGTGGTTCTAGTTCTCATATGCCGCAGAGACCAGTGCAATCCTCTCTCAGGATGCCATCTACCCCAAACTCAACTGCCCAAGTTAGTAACAACTATCTAGCTGAAAAATTGAATATCGATTATTAATATTCTGTTTGGATCCACACGTTTGGTTAAAATGTTGCTGCAATCAAATACGTGTTTGGAAGCCCATAGTCACAAACAAAATTTTCATCTATTTTGGGAAGCCGTGGGTTGTCTCAATTCACTATTATTTTGTGCTCATTTCTTGATTCTTTAAGATCTTGGAAATCTTCATATTACAAAATCATGATGGCAATTGCTTTTGCATGATATAAACAACTCATGACCCAATTAGTGTATTCATCTTTTGTTGGAACGGTAGTTGTTGAAGAGAGTGGACTTCTCATTTGGTTAGGTGAGAGATTGTGTTACATTTAGTTTAGGTGGGAAACTGTTCTGTTTGTATTAATGTGCATTATGGTGGTATATGTCTTAATTGTGTGTTTGTCTAGCTTTTATATTCAAATACATTTTCTTCTTCTTGCTACCTCTGTCCAAGTGGATTGTCTATGAAGAACTTTATTTTATTAAACTTGCGCCTTTCTTACTAAATTTTGTTAACTTTTCCAAATTTCAGAATTTCCAAGGCCATGGACTCTTGAGAGTTCCATCAGCAAGTTCTCCAAGTTCTTCATTGCCAAACACATCACAAGGTATGCAACCCTCCAACCAGCCATGGTTGCCATCTACCTCACAAGGAAAACCACCACTTCCAACACCTTCATATAGACCACAGGCAAACTCACCTGCTTTGCAGCAAAGATCACATATCCCTCAACAACAGAACCATCCCTTAACTCCAGCTTCTCAGCAACAGCAAATTTCATCAACCCCTCAGCAACAACCTGCACAATCACATCAGCAGCAAGAGCATTTTGCACAACAGTTTCAACCATCAAGGAGTTCACAAGGCTTACCACATCAACAACAGGCTGCAAGAGCTCAGGGGCCAGCAAACCCGAAGGCTTCTCCTCTTGCACCTTCACAAACTAGTAATACACAGACAATGTCCCAGAGCAGAGCTGTAAGCGCAGAAACTGAAGAACCCTGTAGTAGAATTCTCAGCAAAAGAAGTATTGGCGAATTGGTTAACCAGGTTAGTAATTAGCTTTTCTTTTCTTGTCAAGTTGTTGGTGACAATAATTTGGATTATGGTGCATAGTTGATAGGATAGAGATTAAATAATTTCTGAAGTCAAATATGCTCTTAACTTCTTTCATGCAAATTTTATTCGCCTTTAATTTTGGTGTTGGGTCTCCAGTCCTATATTTTACTTCTGATTTATGGTACTTTCTTTGCGCAGATTGATCCATCTGAAAGATTGGATCCTGAAGTGGAAGATTTACTTGTTGATCTAGCAGAAGAGTTTGTTGAATCAGTGAGTAATTAAATTTAACGTTATGTTCATTAGAATATTTTATAGTTTCTCATTATTATTATTCCTTAATCGCTCCAATGGATTAGACTTTGGTTTTTCACTCTTAAAGATCTCATTTTACCCAACAAGGATGAGAAATGGACTATCCTCTTAAATGGGTAATAAGAAAGGATGGATTGAAATCATTTTTCAAAATTCATTAATGTTTTGAACTACGTTATTAATAGTTTTCCCTACTTAAGTCACTGATAGGAATGCTATTAGGTATAATTAGACATTTTAAGGTATAATAGTAATTAGTTAGGGTAGTTGTTAGGGTGATTGTTATTAATAGAGGAGGTGGAAAAGGATGAAGGTAGAGAATTGTTTAATTGATTGATTCAGACTTGAGTGGTTTCTCAAGAGGGGAGGTTCCAAGTGTCGCAAAACATGGGGGAGTCATTGAATTCCATTATCTTTTATATTTCACTATATTAGGGTTCTATCAGTCTTAAGCTACGTTGTTGTTGTTCCACGGTTTTGTTGGATGTTTGAGTATATTAGAGATTGGATGCCCAAGGATGTTCAATGTTGGATAGTGGGTTTGGTTGTTCGTACAATCCCAAGAGATGTACAGGAATCATAGATGGCAATGTTAGCTTTCAAATCATGTTTAGCTAGTATTTTCTCATGATAAATTGAATATTTCATTACGTGTAGTTTAAATTATCATAATTATTTATCTACTACTACCTATCGGCTGTCGTCAGCAAAAGGAGGAGAGAGAATAGAGGGAGAGAGAAAGTGGGGTCCTTTTGAATCCTTTGAGGCTATCCCATCAAGTGCCTTGAATTTCAATGGGAATGGACAAGGTGTAGAAACTACCAAAGCAAGAGACCAATTGAGACTTGAACGTGGGGTGGATGAAAAGATATTCATAATAAAAATAGTATGCCTGTAAGAAACTCTCATTCAAGCATATAAATGTTGCAACATATAAAATGATGATAGGAATTTTCCAACCATATTAAGTAATATCATAGTTAATTTTGCGCCAGTTTTGTTCTGAAAGGAATCTCCATAGCCATTAGCTATTTTATTGAGAAGAGCAATGTTTTTGTATTCAATATGTTGGCCAATGCCAAGGGAGCCCTTTAGATTTAAGAAGGCTAACTTTTCTCCAAAGAACAAAATGGGAGTCCCGAGAGGCATGTCTAGTAAGGGACCAGATTTCCTCCCAAGGTATCCTCATTTGAGGTTTGGGAACCTAAGAAAGGAACCCCCTTCACTTGAGGCATCTTCGTAAAAGATATTTCTTTGAATCTTTTCAAAATGGCAAAGCTGTTCACCACCGAACTGATTTTGGCATATTGAATAGGGGCATGTAATAATTGAGTGGTTGCATATATATATATATATATATCCACCTATGATGCTTCTGAAATGTTCTTTGAAGGTTAATACCATTGTAAAAAGTTATTTTAAGGTCTTACTGAAATCTTTTGAGGGTGCATCTGAAAAATAGCGAATATTTGGAATTGATCAATTTGGACTTTCTGTTGAATCATTTGAGGGTGCGTCTGATATGTTTATGTTGTTAATTAATACCTTTTCTGGTTGTTTGTGCAGATTACAACATTTGGTTGCTCATTAGCAAAGCATCGCAAATCAACCACATTGGAAGCAAAAGACATCCTTCTACATCTTGGTTGGTTATTTGCTACCGGACAGCCAATAGCTATGTTTAAGACTCGAGTCTTACAAATATATTGTTTGCTCATTATTGACTCTCTTCTACTTCTACGCAGAAAAAAACTGGAATATAACACTTCCTGGGTTTTGCAGTGACGAGATTAAGATATTCAGAAAACCGGTACATATATAATTGGTGGCTAGTATCTGTAGTGGCAGTTGTGCTAATAACTTTCTTCTTGTCAATGGTGGTCAAGCCTTAAAGAATTGAACTTTCTTTCCTCATAAAATTTATCTGAAATTTTTGCAGCTTACAAATGATACTCATAGAGAGCGTCTTGCAGCAGTGAGTGGCCCCTCTCTATTATTTATGGCACTTTTGAAATGTGATGTTACGGTTCATTCAATGTCAAATCCTGTTTTTTCCTGGCAGGTCAAAAAGTCTATTGTGGCAAGTGAGATGGCAAGTACCAGGAGTTCTGCCGGACAGGCCGCTGGAAATACCAAAAGCAGTCTGGCAAAAACACCTGCAGTTTAGCATGCTCACCAAAAGCACCAGCTATGTGAATTTGTATGAGGTATATACTGATGGTACTGGAATCGATAAGGTATGCAAGTTGTTTGTGGCTAGCATATAAAACGTGTATCAGCAGGTGCTGATATTTGTAACTTGTACTGACGTACAGGAAGTGTCATGATTTTCGACAATGAAAGATTGAAGATTGAGAATTGCGCTCCATTGCACGTCTGTAAAGGTAGAGAGGCTAATGGTTTGTTCAATACCTTTAATCTTTAATTTGTCAAAAGGAGAAGGTTGGAGAATCATTTTGACACTGTTCTGTCTACTCTAATCTTGAAAAGATATTTTTGTTAACTTGTGCAAATTTTTTAGTGAATTATGTTATTTTGCTTTGAGAGTATGACTGCTTTAGTGGCTCTGACAATTGATCCAGAATTTTAGTTTGTCTATTGCTGGCGGGACATGCCTCAACTTCAAAGGAGGTTATCAAGGATGTAAGTATTGAGTAGGTCATTTATTCATCAATTCATTTTAATGTAGGAACAATCAGATAGTTCGGTATGGTGGTTCATCATTTACTTAAACAATAAGCATGAAAGCATATGAGAAGTGGGTCTAGACGTTTATGAATTCGATGATTCAGGGTCATTATATTATAAAATCATCTGAAATTTTGAGGGGAAAGCCTGGCACTTAATTAAGCAGTTGAGCTGACCACACTTAGAAGGCTTCCTTTGCGCCAACTTGCTTGAAGAAACCTTTGAACTTCCTCTCAAAGAAGTTAGTTCTATGAGACCCCACGTGGGTTGTGAGATCCCATGTGTGTTAGAGAAGAGAACGAATCATTTTTTATAAGGGTGTAGAAATCTCTTCTTAAGGGTGTGCTAGCGAAGACGCTGGCCCCAAAATGGGTGGATTGGGAGGTCCTCACATTGATTGGAGAGGGGAACGAGTGCCAGTGAGGATGTTGGGCCCCGAATGAGGTGGATTGTGAGATCTCACATTGGTTGGAGAGAATGAAACATTATTTGTAAGGGTGTGGAAACATGTCCCTAGTAGACACGTTTCAAAACCTTAGAGGAAGTCTAGAAGGGAAAACCTAAAAAAGACTATCGATTAGCAGTGGGCTTAGGTCGTTACATTACGTTATAATAAACCCCCTTCGCTTCCAATTCCAATCTCTTATATATTACCCCAAACAGAAACCCAATTCCATAAAGTAACTTTTAGTTTATCAATTATTCATGCCGTTTCTCACTTAATTTATCAATTATCGGGTTCCTTTCAACCCAATCTCTCATGTTCTGTGATCATTGTAATTTTCTTTTGTTTGGAACAAGTTTTGATTATGGGTTTATGGTCTTTGGATGGTAATTTTTAAGAACATAGAATTTCAAACTTTAATTTAATGTTTTTTTTAAAATAAATAAATATTTCAAATACATGAAACAAAAGTTTAAATGAATAACACGAGCCTCTCAATAAATTCAAAAAAAAAAATACTTACTAACATTTTATGATTAAATACGTTGAAAAAAATGTTTAAACCTATCTTAACTTGATTCAGTCCTCTCATTCATAACTTTTGTAAAGATTTCAGTTTTGATTGGAATTCGTTTTTAAATTAGATCTCTCAAAATTAAAATCATGAATATAAAAGGAAGTTCGGTCTACTAAAAAAAAATGTATAAGGAAAAAACATTTGAGATCATAATATCAAAAGAAATATATAAGGAAAATAGATTTCAATATTTGGTAGGTAGCTAATGTCATTTTTATACACCGTAGCTCCAGCTATAATTTACCAAAAAAGTTAAAGCCTGACGATTAATCCAAATTTCTTGTGCCACATTACCAATATATATATATATATATTAAACATATTCCACAATATAATATATGCTTTACCCACAAATAATATATATGCAATGTCATGGTCATATATACCCTCCTCAAAAAATCAGTCCAAATTACATCTATTTTTCTTTATTCTAAAATTAAATGATTATAAAACGGAGTATAAATGATGAACTTCTTCTCGTTCTATTTTTTTCTTTGTCTCCTCTTTTCTAAAATAGAAAAATAGTCTCGTTTTCTTTTTGTTCATGTATATTTGAATGAATAAAATGGTTACATTATATTTATTTTGCATTTCAAGTCGAAAAAAACAAGTTCGAAAAAATTGAAAACCAAACACAAAACAAGAAACTTAATTTTGATAATTTTGGAACTTTTATGAGAATCTAGAAATGGAACACTCCTATGTTTACAAATTAGAAACAAAAATATTGCCAAATAATTCAGTTGAAGGATGAAAAACAACTGTCCAAAGTGATGTCGTTTGTTTGTCGTTAAACATTATATTTTATATATATATATATATTGTCGCATCTTCACCGATTGTATTCAAGCTTACAACAATAAGTGGCATCTCCGCCGGCCGCCGCTTAACGTTTTTCTGGAACCACCATCCCTAATGCTCTGTAATATATAGCCCATTCAAATCATACCATCCAGTAATCAAACTCCCTTTCACCTTATAATTGAATCATTATCAATATAATGGATTTTGTTCTCCGCCTTCTCTTCTCTCTCCTCCTCCTCATCTCTCTCTTCTCAGGTTTGGATTCTGTGCTTATTTGAATTACTTCACAATTTCTACTTGTTCTCTCTCTAATTTCTGCCATTTAGGACGAGTATCGGCTGGTGGCGTTTACAATCACCACCACCACCACCAGCGCCACCGTCTCCGGCCAACAAAGCTGTTTGTTTTCGGGGATTCCTATGTTGATACTGGCAACATTCTTATTCCCCTTTCCAGCGCTCAGCAATTTCCTTATGGAATCACTTTTCCAGGAAAACCCAGTGGCCGTTTCTCCGATGGTCGTGTTCTCACTGATTTTGCAGGTAAACAAATCTCTGTCTCTGTTTCGTCTCTGTTTCTGTCTCTGTTTCTGTCTCTCTCTGTCTCACCGATTTTCCGACCGTCCTGTTCTTACCAAACACAAATGGCTGTCACACAAGGCCTTAAAATAATCTTAATCTTGAAATGTAATGGAACGTATGGGAATAATTGAATGCAGCGAGATATGTCGGGTTGAAATCTCCGATCCCATTCACTGTCCAAAACAGAGTCGGGTTGAGAAGATTCAAAGAAACAGGAGTAAATTTTGCATTTGGGGGAACCGGCGTCTTCGACACATCGTTTCCTTTCCCAAACATGACAACCCAAATCGACTTCTTTCAACAGCTCCAACATGGCGAATCTCTGTCCACCAAAACAGACAACCAATTCTCCGCCGCACTCGTCTCTGTTTCCGGCAATGACTATTCCTTGGACATAATCACTAACGGCCCTAAACAGGTACCAATCAATTCCGTAATCTAACCCCAAGAGAATCACAAACTGAAATTCCGATGTGTTTTACAGGGATTGAAACCGTTCATAAACACGGTAGTGAACCAGATCATCGTGGATTTGAAACGCATTGGGGAGTTGGGAGTGAAGAAGATAGCGGTGACAGGGCTAGGCCCATTGGGGTGTCTTCCGGCATTTACAGCTCCCTCGTCGTTCAAGAAATGCAATGAAACCATAAACTCGTTCGTGAAGTTTCACAACTTCTTGCTGAAGAAAGCAGTGAAGAAGCTGAACCAAGAAACGAAGCATTCTTCGAAGGTGTTTGTTCTTGATATGTATGGGGCGTTCATGTCCATAATTGAAGGGGAGAAGAGATACAACAATGGAGTGTTCAAGACGCCATTGAAGCCGTGTTGTTTTGGAGTGAAGAGTGGATTTGATTGCGGGAGTGTGGATGGAGAAGGGAAGAAGATGTTTGTGTTATGTAAAGATCCCAAGAAAGCTTTCTATTGGGATGCAGTTCATCCTACACAACAAGGATGGGCTGCTGCGTTTTCCGCTTTAAAAGCCTTTCGCAACCATTTTTAAGTTGAATTAGTGGAGAATGATGTTATGGCATTGTGCCACACCCACCATAACAACATAACAACATGTACTAATAAACCTCTTCCATATCAAAATCAATTCACACATCTTTTCATCTAATTTTTTCGTGCAATATTACTGTTCGTTAAAATAAAATATGGGACAAGAACATACAAACCTCTAGACACGTTTTAAAATTATGAAAGAATATTCGAAAAAGCATTTAGGGAATCGGTTTGATTCTATCTTTGTCCCTTTGGTTTGAAGAAAGGATCCTAAAGAATTGATCTTTTTTTTAGTTGTTGAATCTCTCTTTGGTTGATCCACCAGTGATATTCCAAATCTTGGTTACTAATAAAATCCAATTGAATAGAATCTATTACTTGAATGAAATTAGATCTCATGGAATCATGTTGAATATTTGACAAGATATTCTGTGCCTTGCTAAAAAAAACCGTTCCTTGTTTACCAACCACACATATCTAATGAAATCTAATTGGGGCTAATGACGATACATATGGGACCAAAATGGACAAATATTTACTCGGGGTATAATTTAATTGTTACAAATGGTATTAGAGCTGGATAGGAGGGGTGGATTGTGAGAGGGAAACATAAATGAAGAATTTCATGGAGATGAGTTGGAATAATTTTCTTATTTACTTCTTTGCAATAATTTTTTAAAAGGTTAATTTAATGAAAAAACACGTATAAATTTTTATTTTATCTGACTTCCAAATTTTCAATAATAACCTTAACTAAAAAAAATCTTAAAAAATAAATTTGGAAAATGTTTCTTTTAAAAGTTTTAAAATACAAACTTTTTTAAAAAAAATGAGAGAGGAAGTCAGAGGTGAGAGAAAACACACGCTCAAGATGAGAGAGAAGAAGAAAAAAAAGGGTGCAAAGCCCACGTGGCCCAACATGGGCCGCACATCCCATGCGGCCCAGCTCGGGCACTCGGCCCAACGGGCGTGCGGCCGACCCGACGACCCGCCCGGTAGTGGGCCGAACCGATAGCCCAACCCGGTTATGTCCAATTGGGCCAGTCTGACCTGGTTCTGTTCAATTGGACCAATTTTGTTCCTTTTGCGTAATTTTCTCGTTTCAGCTCCGATTTGGAATTATTCGAGGATTTTAGAGTTATTAAGAATGCAAATCCGAACAAAAAGTGTCCCACTTTTTAATTAGGTGGAACCTTAAAACCTTAGATTTAGCTATGCTCGTAGTATATATGAAAGTATGATATGAGAAGTATGTCATAGAAATTTGAGTATGAAATGAGTTGGTTTAATGTATGTAAGAGTACGTTAAATGTTATGATGTACATTTATCAAGAAACTCGATTATATATGTTTGAGCATAGTATGAGTTGAGACAACAATGTTGAATGTGATTATGTATGTTTACTGAAATGGCACTATTTTATGACTAGATATTCATATTTAGATTGCTATTATGTCTCTATGTCATAAGTTTACGATGTATACAGTTATATGGGGATGATTAGGAGTTCGACAACTAATCTTTAATCGTGAACCTGACTCGATTGTCAGGAGTTTGGATAACCATACAGTATGAACAGGTGGAAATTTGAAAACAGAAAAACAAACTAGAAACAAAAATTACCAAACAATTCATTTAAGGATGAAAAATAACTGTCCAAAGTGATGTCGTTTGTTTGTCGTTAAACATTACATGTATATATTGCGAGTCTTCACCGATTGTATTCAAGCTTACAAGAACAAGCGGCTTCTCCGCCGGCCACCGCTTAACGTTGTGAAAGCATACGATCCAGTAATCAAACACCTGCAACAATTTCCCTTTCACCTTATAATTCAATCATTATCAATATGATGGATTTTGTTCTCCGCCTTCTCTTCTCTCTCCTCCTTCTCATCTCTCTTTTCTCAGGTTTGGTTTCTGTGCTTATTTCATTTACTTCACAATTTCTGTTTCTTCTCTCTCTAATTTCTTCCATTTAGGACGAGGATCGGCTGGTGGCGTTTACAATCACCACCACCACCGCCGCCGCCATCTCCGCCACCGTTTCCGGCCAACAAAGCTGTTTGTTTTTGGGGATTCCTATGCTGATACCGGCAACATTCTTTTTCCCATTTCCCCCGCTCTGCAATTTCCTTATGGAATTACTTTTCCAGGAAAACCCATTGGCCGTTTCTCCGATGGTCGTGTTCTCACTGATTTTGCAGGTAAACAAATCTCTGTCTCTGTTTCTGTCTCTCTCTGTTTCGCCGATTTTCCGACCGTCCTGTTCTTACTAGAAACAAATGGCTGTCAAACGAGGCCTTAAAATGATCTTAATCTCGAAATTTAATGGAACGTATGGGAATAATTGAATGCAGCGAGACATGTCGGGTTGAAATCTCCGATCCCATTCAGTGTCCGAAACAGAGTCGGGTTGAGAAGATTCAAAGAAACAGGAGTAAACTTTGCATTTGGGGGAACCGGCGTCTTCGACACAGAGTATCCTTTGCCAAACATGACAACCCAGATCGACTTCTTTCAACAGCTCCGTCATGGCGATTCCATATTCACCAATACAGACGCCCAATCCTCTGTCGCACTCGTCTCTGCTTCCGGCAACGACTATGCCTTTTACTTCGCCATGAACAGCTCTAGACAGGTATCAATGAATTCCGCAATCTAACCCCAATAGAATCATAAACTGAAATTCCCATGTGTTTTACAGGGATTGAAACCGTTCATAATGTCGGTAGTGAGTCAGATCATCGTGAATTTGAAACGCATTGGGGGATTGGGAGTGAAGAAGATAGCGGTGACAGGGCTAGGCCCATTGGGATGTCTTCCGGTATTTACAGCTCCCTCGTCGTACAAGCAATGCAATGAAACCATAAACTCGTTGGTGCAGTTTCACAACTTGTTGTTGAAGGAAGCTGTGAAGAAGCTGAACCAAGAAACGAAGCATTCTTCAAAGGTGTTCGTTGTTGATGTGTATGGGGCGTTCATGTCCATAATTGAAGGGCGGAAGAGATACAACAATGGAGAGTTCAAGACGCCACTGAAGCCGTGTTGTTATGGAGTGGGGAGTGGATTTAGTTGCGGGAGTGTGGACGGAGAAGGGAAGAAGATGTTTGTGTTATGTGAGGATCAGAAAGCAGCTTTCTTTTGGGATTCGGTGCATCCTACGCAACAAGGATGGGCCGCTGCTATCTCTGCTTTTAAAAGCTTTCGCAACCATTTTTAAGTTGAATTAATGGAGGCTAACATTATGGCATTGTGCCACACCTACCATACCAATATGTACTAATAAATTGCTTCCCTATCAAAATCAAATTGTGTAATCTTTTCATCTTTTCGACTTTAGATACTTAATTTTTTTCTTTTTAGACATATTTTAAAATTGTGAGACTAACGACCATGGATAATGAACTTGGGCTATTACAAATAGTACGAGAGCCAGACACCTGTGGAGTGATGATGATAACACTAACCATTAAGGAGTGGATTGTGAGAGGGAACGATAAGGGTGTGGAAACCTCTCCCTATCAGATACATTTTAAAACTGTGAAATTGACGACAATAAGTAACGGGGCAAAACAGACAATATTTATTAGCAGTAAATTTGGACTATTACAAATGGTATCGGAGCAACCTTCACCTTTGCATATACTTCTAAATTTTTAAATTTTCAATAGTAACTTTAAATTAATTTTTTTTTTTTAAATACCCTTTCCTTAATAATTTTGGAAGCTTAAAAAAAACACGTTAGAAACTTTTTTTTAAAGTTAAAAAAATATATTTTTAAGTACCAAAAATACAAACTTTAAAAAATAATATTAAAAAACTTAGATATTCTAAAACATTTTATAAGATGAAACTTTTAAGAATGTTTTAAATAATCATTTTCGTTCAAAATTAATTATAACAGCATTTTTTTTTTAAATTTAAAAATTTAAGGTACACTATTAATTAACCTAACTTATTAGCCACTGTATTCCACAACACTGAGTTCAGCAATGCTCCCTTTAGCCAGAAGCTTTATTAAATTGATAGAGAGAGACAGGAATTGAGTGAGTCCAAGGTAGCAGAGAACATAAAATGGCGACCCAGTTGGTCTACACATGTTGTTTCATAGCGGAGATCAAGAAGGTAAGCGCCGCAATCCATCCCTGTTGAGTTGGGTGCACCTCGTCCCAAAAGAAGGCTGAGTTAGGATCTTCGCATAATACATACTTCTTCTGCCCATCTTCATCCACACTCCCACAATAATACCCAGGGCTTGCTCCATAGCAACATGGCTGCAATGGGGTTTCAAATTTTATACTTCCTGCATCCATAAAACCAGCTAAAAAAAATTAGGGTTTTCCTATATAACGTTCATATAACATCTCAAAAGATCACGGCTAACAGATATTATTCCCTTCTAAGATTCCTATCAAGGTTTTAAAATGGGTCTTTAAAATAGCTTATAAGCCCGGGATATTTTTCCACACCCTTGAAGCAACGTTAATTTCTAAGCATAGAGCAAGGAAATAGTTCAGTGCAGCAGTATGAACGAGAGTTTAACTTTTGTTTATCTGCTTGCCGTAGGTTTGGGCTTGGGTTGTACAAGTGTGCCAATGAGGACACTGAGCCCCTAAAGGGGTAGATTGTGGAACCCCACGTCGTTTGGGGAGTAGAATGAAACATTCTTATAAAGGTGTATGTACAAGCGTGCCAACTATGACGCTGAGCCCCTAAATGAGATAGATTGTGAAACCCCACGTCGGTTGGAAAGTAGAATGAAACATTCTTATAAGGGTGTAGAAATCTGTACCTAATAGACGTAAACGTAAATGCGTTTTAAAACCTTGAGGGAAAACCTTAGGAGGACAACATCTGTTGGTGGTGGGCTTAGGCTGCTATCGTTGAAAACCTAAAGAGGACAATATCTGCTGGCGGGGGACTTGGGCTGCTATCGTTCATGTTTTCGAAGCGTTAGACTTGGGTTTACCTTGGGGGTCTCCTTTGTTTTGGATTATAGATAAAAATGCAGCATGGAGATCAAGAATGAAGAAAGGAGAATCATTTGTTTCCTTGTTCAGTTTGTCCACAGCTTGTCGCAACAAAAGGTTGTGGAAATCAACCAACAGTGCCAGACTTGAATTGCAATGCTTGAAATCAGAACTGGATGTGATTTCAGGCACACATTGCAGCGGCCCTAATGCTGTTATACTTATTTTCTTCACTCCCAAGCTATGGATGCGTTTCAAGTTCACTTCGATTTGCTTCACGACTCGTACGATGAGCGGTATGAAGCCCTACACCCAAACACCCACAAACACAAATTTAACAAACAAGCACAAAGATTTACATCCTAGACAATAATGAGAGTTATGAACTAAATAAATGTCAGTACATGCATACGAGATGCATGAACCTATTCTTCACCTTAATCGAGCCATTTGTGGAGAGGTAATAAGAATAGTCATTGCCAGAAACGGAGACAAGGGCAAAGGAGGAGTTAATGCCTTGAGGCGTGAACGTAGAGTTTGCAATAAGGTGTTGTAGGAAGTCAATTTGTGTGGTCATTGTTGGCAAATCATACCCCGTTTTGAACACACCGGTGCCACCATAAGCAAAGTTGACGCCATCTTTTGCCCCTTCCACTCCCTCCTTTTCCACAACTCTATATGGGATTGGAGATTTGAGGCCTATAATTCTTGCTGCATATGTTCATTGGAGGTTACAACACAATATATCTTAAAGTGCGATGTGAGGCATGATCATTTACCTACGTAATCGGTCAGAACACGGCCATTCGAGAAACGTCCATCGGGATGCCCGGGAAAAGTAACCCCATATGGAGTCTTTGGATAATTTGGATCAGACGGACTAGTGTTGCCCGTGTCGACGTATGAATCTCCGAACACAAAGAGCTTGCTCGTTTGAAGATGGCGATGCTGATGATGGTGATGACGAGCAAACCCTAGCCCTGAAAAACAAAAACATGCACAGCTCTTCAACTCAAATTCAAAAAGCTTTAATTATCTAGAAACACCATGACACATTGATCTCCAACCTGAGAGAAGAGAGAGAGTGAAGAATGGAAGGAAGAGCTTTGTTGACTCCATTGACAAGGTTAGTCTTGTGTTTCACTTCATGCTCAAACCAGTTCAATGGCATCGTATAAATAGTGTTTCGGAGGTGCATTGACCGATTAATCACGTCGAGCGTATAACAAATCCATAAACTTTTAATATTATGATTAGCTAATAAATAAGCGGTCAATCTCACGACTTAATCAAACACAAAATTTATAGACCAAACTGGCAATAATTTATGTTACCGAAGTAATCGAAGATATCTAATTTAAACGTAGCGATGATATATCATATCATCGTAGATATCAAATCTTGTTTGATGCCCTAAGAGATGGGACTCATAGATAATTGGAGTACACACAATTATAGATCAAGTTTCACGTGTTATGAAAGAAGAAAGATGGGATAAAGAAACGACGGGAAGCAATATTGGCATACTATACGTATTGTCTATTGTGTAAAAGGACTTGGCTTTCTTGATTTTTTCTGTCACATGATCCAATCCATGTCCTTATCGGTGGTTCCAAAATACACACACGACGCAATGGTTTATGTGGTTGAGATTCATACCTCTAACTTTTACAATTGGTATCTTAGATACTTAAAGTAAATTTTATACAACGTTGTTTGTGTCGGTTGCTACGGTTGATGGTTATTGAAAATAGTAGTTCTACGTTTACAAATTAAAAAGATCATGGATTTATTAATAAGAAATAGATGAAGTTTCTCAAGACACCAAAAGTAAAGACATAAATTTAAACCATTTTAGATAGCGGATCATTAACCATTTTACATGAATGAACAGCGGATCATTAGAGGAAATATGAGTGGCAAAGAGTTGACCATTAAAAAAGATACTGTCGCATAAGTTCTCATGCTTTACTTTGGACTTCTCAAACAATCTCATACCAACAGAGATAGTATTTTTTTTTTTTTTTTTTTTATCGTAATGATCTCAATTATGTTAATTTAATGCAGTATACTGATATCATTTTGGAAAATCCATTGAATATGATTCGGTAAATTAATGGATTGGTTGACAAATCGATATTGAAAGAGCAAAGTGATTGAAGCGAACACGGAGGGGCACGGCGTCGATGGTGGAGAGGGCGAGGTTGTACGCCCTGGCCGAAGGGACGGCCCGCGTCGGCGTGCCTTCAGCGCGAATAGCTGTCGACAAAATGGACGCGCTTGCCAACTTTGGGGTTGATTTCTGTCTCCATAGGCTCGCCAGCGATGGATTTGTTCAGGGACGGCCAAGCAATTGGGGCCTTTTAATGCCATGAAGAAGGGGATTTTGACGGCCCTGAATTGTCCACCGTCGAGAATGTGCACACATTTTCTGCACTAGGGATAGACATCTTGGCTGCTGCTTATACAAAATTGGCCAGCTCGATGGAGCATATACGAGACAGGTACACAAATGATATCAGAACTAGACACTGAACAGTGTGCCAGCAAGGACGTTGAGTTTTAATGGAGGGTGGACATTAAGTGCTGTGCCAGGAAAGACGCTGAGCCTCAAAGAGAGGTGGACATTGGACAGTGTGCCAACAAAAACTCTAAGCCCCGAAGGGGTGAGCATTGGGCAGTGTGCCAGCTAGGACGCTAAGCCCGAAAGAGGGTGGACACCAAGCGATGTGCCAGCCAGGACACTAAGCCTCAAAGAGGTGGACACCAAGCGATATGCCAACAAGAACGCTGAGCTCCAAAAGCATATAGATTGTGAGATCCTACCTCGATTAGAAGAGACAAATACAGGGTTTGTTCAAAAGTGTTGTTCAACCAAACTAGATAGTAGATGTAAATCTCGACAGCAGAAGTGTTGGAGAGGCATTACAATGTCCATAGGATTCAATATCAAACATTAAAGCATGGAAAACTGGGGAATATCAGTTTAGTTTCCAGAGGAATTATCCTGACATCCATTGCAGAGTTCAGAACAGAAATTTAAAGTAGGTGATTCAAAGTTTGAACCTTGTGCAGAGCCAACAGTTGGAGATAGATTAACAAACTCCAAGGCTTGTACTCTAAGTTCCACAGGATAGTCAGCTACACAGCCGATTCTCGGACCAGCTCCCGTTGTCCACTTCAGTGACAGCTGATGCCCCAATTGATATGATTTTGCTGTTTTCTTGGAGTTTATCCTCTCCAATATGGCACTCCTCGGGAGCTCGGCCCTCGGGCTCGGCAGACCCCCGGAAAATGTCCTTCGGTATTCTGTTTTGGTTTCAACTATGGAAACTTCAGCTAATCGGCTTGATGATATGAAACTCTCATCGCTTCCACCTTCATGGCCATAGCTTTCAGAATCATCGCTGGCCTTGTAGACCTTAAGACACAACAGAGAGGTGAAATGTTGATCAGATATCTAATCCCAACAATTTTGGAGTTCTCAGGAGTAACAAATTACCTGAACTTCATCGAGATTTACTCCATTCTCATGAAGAAAGGATAAAAAGCTGACAAGACTAGCCTCAGTTGGCCGATAATGTCCACTGTAAGCTGATATAGTCTAAACAACAACAAACCCATTAATATTAATATTGTCCGCTTTAATTCGTTATGTATCACTGTCAGTCTAGAAGAAGTTTTCACAACTTTATAATGAATGCTTTGTTCCTCTCTCCAACCAACGTGGGATCTCACAATCCACCCCTCTTGGGGGCCAGCGTTCTCGCTGACACACCTTTCGGTGTCTGGCTTTGATACTATTTGTAACAGCTCAAGTCCACTACTAGCATATACTGTCCGCTTTGACTAGTTACGTATTGCCGTCAGCCTCACGATTATAAACGTGTCTACTAGAGAGACGGTTTCCACATCTTTACAAGGAATGTTTCGTTCCTCTTTCGTGGGATTTCACACTTTCGTGCCTTGAAGCTGATATTGAAGCTGATATTAGAGTGAATGACTTATGTCACTTCAACTAGAACACTACAAGCAACTACCTTAAGAACTCCGTCCTCAGTTTCCAGCCTTCCAGCAGCTAATGTAGCACCTCCAGCCAAGAAGCTAGAGTGATGGAACATTCCCTTTTTCTTCTGTAACACATTCATATACTATTAATTATCCCATTGCTAGAAAAAAACAGAACATGAAGACAATATTCGAAGAAATTCTCACTTCACCAGCATAAAGTTTCTTGGCAGTGCACATGACAAATATCCACTTCGCTCCAGGTGATGATTCTTTGTTTGTGTCCAAGAGTTTCCCAGATTGTTTGTGGATAATCTTGCCTTGCAGTATTATATATTCATAATCTTCCCTCTCTTGCTGAAAACAACCTTGAATTATCAATCTGTTACTCAATCATTGCTGAACTCGTATGAAATTATGATAAATGAAACCACTTACCGGTCCAAGATACACAATACATTGCTGCCTGAGTTTCGATCTCGGGCACTCGTTTAGTTCTAAATCCTTTCCATCTCCTACATCTAGCCTGTACAGTGAAATGTGTGAAAACTTCACCCTAGTAAATGCGTTTTAGAAACCATAAGGGGACTATAGATTCAATGGAGAAGTTGTTTCTGACCAATAGAAAAAGGGCTGACCAACATCGCCTTGACACCATTGTTCGTAGTAGAGATGCAAGTTATGGCCATAGCGATGGCGTGGATCAATCTGCAAAGCCCAAATTTGTTTAACAAAAGGGAGAGGAAAAGGGAGTTGAATAATGGAGATGTAAATTACGGCTTCGATCCAATGCTGAAAGGCTAACTTTTGTGCTTTTCCATCTTTGGACAATCCCTTACCCACCTTCAACAAAACAAAACATGTTCAGCAAAATTTGAGCCGAAGCATCTAACATGGGTTCCTGTTAGATTCATACCTTGGAAGCATTTAACATGATTCGGGTCCATCGGGAAGCTGCAGTTTCAGGTTTAGAGAAATTGAAGAAAGAAATTGTACTGTGATTCAGTCTCGCATAGTCTAAGGCTCTCCACCTTCAACATCATAAAATAAACACCATTTTCCACCATCAAAACAACAAAACTCAAAGACCCAGAAGCTAAAATGTGTGTTACCAGAGTTCTTCTGCCACAACGGCGGAATCAGCCAATCTCCGGCGAGTACGATAGCTCCTGTAAACCTTCTGCAGTTTCAAGGCAGCCGTCGGCTCCGTCAGTACGGCGAAGGGAGGAAAGGAGTCATCGGCGTTTGATGTGGAGGGAAATGCAATTCGAAGGGAGGTGGAATCATTGCCGGAGATGGAACCGGCGGGGGTCGGGGAATGGGGCATTTCCGTCCGGGATGAGGAAAACGGGAGGCCCATGCGGTTCAAGGAGTAGGAAAATGGAGGAGCGGTGGTGGTTGGGACACAGTCAAAGGCGGTGGAGAAGCTCTGAGTTTGAACCTCCATTGAAAGAGCGTATGAAAGCTAGAGGAGCTGCAATGGAAGAATGAAAGCCTGGATTTTAAGGCAAGGCTATTTACAGAGGGTGTTCCACTCTTTGCTTTGCATTTATTTCTATGGCCCAATGCTCTACATGGTTTCTTCGTTACGAGGACAACGACTTTATAGTATATAACATATAACGTAGGTAGGAAGAAGTGTCGATTAATCATATACCCGTGTGATACATTTTGAGACATTTTAGCATTGGCGGATGTAGAGATCATTGTGGTGAACAGTCATACCACCCTATATTGACACAACATGAAATACCAAGAAATTTAGAATGAGTATTCCAATATACGACCATAGACAACACGTCTTGGTTAAGCAAGACCGTGACACATAACATATAAATAAGTGATATCAAGTGTTTCCCTTTTAAGTATACAAAGTATCTTTTAATACCGTAAATGATATCGAATCAGTTTTAACTATGTTCGAATCGTTTTAAATTTTATATCTAATAAATTTTTATCGACATAGAACGAATAATTCGAAGGGGCAGTTTTTAGTGAGTCCCTCACTTGGCTGTCCCAAATATGGGCTGTTTTATTTGTATACCACACCCCTTGCCTCTTCACCAACCCACACAAATAAATATACTCCACATTATCTTCATTTCTCACATTTTTTTTTTCTTTTCACGTCGGCTTCTTCTTTTTTATTTGGAGTAAATATTAATTTAAATTCTAATTTTTTTCGTAAAATTTTTGTTAAATTTCTGGCTATTTTTTCTAGAAAATTTTTGAATAAATTAAAATTGATTCATTTAGTAAAGTTTAATCCAATTAGTGGAACATTAGAAACTATTATTTTTATGTCATCCTAGGATTTTGTAACACATGAAATAATAAAAAGATCAAGTATTTTTATTAATTAATTTATTTAATTCATTAAAATATTATATTGTGATGAGAAGAACGCCTCAATTATAAATAAATATTTAAAAATGCAATATAAAAACATTGTATATAAATGGTATTTGGATAATTAATATAATTTGCGACCCATCCAATCAAATTCCACCATATCATATGGAATTGTTTAATAGTTGCATGTAGTGTTATAATATTTGCACACATAAATCAAATTTGTGTCCCTTCTCAATTATTTACGAGAGAAGCCATCAAAATGCAATTTAATCAATTTAAACTATATATCTTAATAATTGAAACAATTTTATTTATTTAATCTCAAAATATATCATTAGAATTATTTATACAATCTATTTTTATATTACAAATGTCCTTAAATAAAAAATTATAATTTTAGAGTTTACAAATAAAAAAATATATTTTTAAATTTAAATAGTTCAAAATATGATGTTTTTGAAATATATGGGAAAATTTAGAGAGTAGAACCAAGTTGGAAAGTTCAAATATTTTAAGGTAATTTTTGTTTTACCTAAATTTGAATTTAACATATAAGGAAATTCTAAACGATAAATTAACCTAATTTTAAAATTTATTAAAAAAAATATATGGACCGATAATAAATGACCAAAATGGAATAAAATTCCAAGTGTGATAAATTTGGAAAATATTTCAAATTAATGGAGAAATCAAAATTATGGAACAGCCGGGAATAAGGAAATTATGGAACAGCGGGAATAAGGAAAATTTCTCCAAATTTCCCCTTTAAATTCTTTCATATAGCTTAGTTTCTTTCTCCAATTCCACCATTCATCTTGTGCGATTGTTTTCTCCTCCGTCTCCGGTATGTTCTTCGTCTCCTTCATCCATTCTGTTCATGTTTTAGTTACATTGGGCAGAGTGTTTTAACACGGTTTGATTCGAGCTTCCTTTTCTTTTTATAGATTTTCAGAGATGAAGATAGTTGCGGCGTATTTGTTGGCTGTTTTGGGCGGAAACACTCACCCTTCCGTTGAGGATATCAACGCCATTCTCGGCTCTGGTATGATATTTAGGGTTTTGTTTTGATTCGATTCCGTACTCATTAGAGTAGATTAATTTGATTTTGCGTTTAGTCTGGTTGATTACCGTAAATGCAGTTCATAAATTGAAAATTTGAATTGTTAATCGGCGTACATTCGCAGTTGGAATAGAGGTTGAAGATGAAAGAATAGAGTTGCTTCTTTCCCAAGTTAAGGGCAAAGATTTAGCAGAGGTCATAGCCAGTGGAAGGGAGAAGATGGCATCAATCTCTTCTGTTGGTTCTGCTATTCCTGTAGCTGCCGGTGGCGGTGGCGCTGCTTCTGCTGCTGTGGCTGCCGAGCCTGTGAATGAGGACAAGAAAGAAGTTGAAGAAGAGTCAGAGGATGTAAGTATCACAAATTCATTCAGAATCCGAATTAAACTTGTTTCATTCTTCTAACCAATATCCTTATTTGTTTCTTGCTTGTATGATACAGGAGATGTGCTTCAGTCTCTTTGATTAACCAGATTTTGCAACCCTCCCTTACACAGTACTCGGATTCATTCAAACTGCTATCTAGAGACCTGGATTTTTGGTTACTTAATTATGATATAGGATGAACTATTATGTCCGGTTATAGTTATAGACCCATTTAGTTTTATGTGAATTTATCAATTCCTGGCTAGTTTATGTCTCTTGTATGGCATGTTCTTCAGCCTTTCTATAAAATATTTCCAAGTTTTGAAGTGTTTTGTCCGTTTTCTTTCACCCCTAGCTCAAGAACATCTCTCTGATTGGATAGCCCATAACTTGTGGAAACTTGCTTAATTTATCTATGCTTAAATTTATGTATGATTGGATAGCCCTTAGCTCAAAAGGCTCTCGACTGATGGTTGAATCCAAGCAACTTGGACGCTCATAAGGAGCCACCTGACAGTAGGGAATATGCACAGAGCATTGATGCCAAACCAAATGGGTATTGAACGGAGTCATAAAGGGAGGCGGGCAGTGGGAAGGCGGCACCAAAGCAGAGACACTGAAAAGAGGGAGACATCCCATCTCTCTGTTTGAAACTTTTTTGTTGGGGAAGCTGACAAGTTCACAACCATCTCTTTCATGGTGGTCATAGCATCTGAAAGCGATGGCTTCTTGTGCCTCATTATTCCTCTATCTCTTTCTGTATTATTGGGTTTTCGTTTCACGTAACATATTTATAACTATCTTATAATAATTAATTCACTCACCTACCTAAATCAACCATAAAAACTAAAATCCCTTCTTTTGCCGGTGTCTTTGTTGGCACACTATTTGGTATCTAGCTTTGATACCATTTATAATAGATACTGGCACCCTTCACATTTTTCTACAAATATCATGGTATGATCTATTATTTTCACAAAATAGTGAATCAGGTTATTGAATTAAAAAAAAGTAGAGAGAAGTAGAAAAATAGGAGGCAGCCAAAAGTGGTCAGAAGAAGAAAATGTGAATTGTCTCCTCCTTGTCATCTTACTTCTAATTTTATCATTTTCAAATTGGATCCTATGCTTCATTCCCTTGCTCAATATATGTCCATATATTTATATATCTCACAATAATAAAAAAAAATAAAAAATGAAAATTTGAGATTTTAATTGGAAATTATTATTTTAAAGTATTTTTAAAAAGATAATATTATTATTAATTTATTATATTTGTGTGTTGCATTAAACCCAGTGGGCAGTGCTCATAAGGTGCCAAAGCGGGGCCTTATCTCTCCTAAGTACTCAGAGGCAGTCTCAGAATTCTGAACAGAAAGATACTATTTTACTCTCTCTTTCTCTCTCTAGACCTCCGTCTCTCCCTTCTTCTCTCCGCCCACCGCTCCGGACCCCAAACTAGGTTTTCCCAAGTGTTTATGCGTTCATCTCCTTTGCATTCTTCACAATCCTATCACTGGGCTCCATTGTGTGCGCCCTTTCAATTCACTTCGCCTCAGGTAAATGCCGTCTCTGATCTCACTCTCCCTCCTTTTTTTTTTTTTTTTTCTTTTGATTTTGATTCCTTGTGGAGTTCTTTCTGGATTTTGCTATCCCAGCTATGTTTTTGAGCTCTCGCTCTTGGATGCTGAGGTTTCTGTTTCTTTTTCGCTGTTTTTGTCAAATCCCATTTTCCTGCTGTCCCTTTGTTGTTATGTTAATACTGTTCGTTTTTATCACTCTACAATGTCATTTAACGTATTGCTGTAGAATCTGAGATGGGATTTTGGTGGTTTGAAGTTGGAGTGGTGGGTTTGTGGTTTATTCGATCCATCCGTTTTTGAAAGCGATTAATATTTTCGTCTTCTGTTGCTGGAACTCATTGATGTTTCTAAATCTTGAGCTGTTTTATGAATGCGTCTTCGACCATTTCTTGGACGATGCAAGTGACTATTGGGGCAAATGGTATAATGGAAATAATGGGTGCTAATCATTACCCAGTCGGCAGTTAATTGTACTTCCGTTATTTCTTATCTCTTCATGTCTCCTCTTAATTCGTATCTTGATGTTTTTGTGATGATTAGATGGCCTGAATGTCGCAGCTTATGGCGAGTGGAAGAGCGGATAATCAATGTTCTAGTGATGCAAAGAACAGCTCAAGAGTGTGAGACTCATTATCTAAGGGCTTTCGTATAGCGAGTGGAGTTAGTAATGGGAACTGGTACTTGTGAAATTGTTGAAGCAAGGGAAGAAATCAAACCTGTTCAAAGTAAGGTAGGTTCTCATCATTCAGATTTCTTATCAAATAAAGATCGAAAACTTTCTGCATTGAAAATTGGATTCAAAGGATCTCTAGAGGATGATATCAATCAGATTTTTGAGTCAATTAGTATTAAAAATGCATCCAAGAGTTTAGGTCATTCGCAAGTAGAGGTAAATGCACTGAGAAAAAGTACACTAAAGAAGCCGATCACTGTTGGCATACCTCGCTCACCAGGTATTGGTACTTCCGATTCTGGTAGTCTGAAGCAAGCACTTAGGGAACTATGCGTTTCGAAAGCGTCTGAAATGGCTGCTATGAAGAGAGCATCAAAATTGTCTAGCTCTTCAAGAATCTCCGAAGCGGGGCGGATCAAGACATTGTATAATTCAGTTATGGTTGAAGCTACTGAGTCAGGCTCTTCTTCACGCATGGTTGAAATATCTCTGGTTCAAGAGGAAAAGAAATTGAACTTTGAGAAGAGACTTAAGCATGTCCAGGCATCTTCTGTTAAATCTCCGGTTGAAAGTGCTCGTTCCTTTCAGTTGCCTATTGCCAAAACAAAAAATTATAGCGAGGTTGTTACTGTGGAACAAAACGTCAATACCACGTCGTCAAGGAAAGTTGGATCTCAAACATTAAGGGCAGAGCTGGAGAAGGAAGAGGAGTCCGTTACCCCACCATCGTTATCTTCCTGCACTATTGGCAAGGTTTTAGAGAAGGAGAAGAAAATTCTTGCTGGAAGCAGGGTAGCAGATAAAGCGGCATCGTCCAAGGCAGGACAAAAAGGTAGGATGCAAACTGCATCTTCGTCTAAGTTGGGTAGTGGCAATAAGGTTACCAAGTTATCTAGAAGTGCCTCCCGTTCGGTTAAACCCGTTATTAGGAACAAGGGGCTGGCTAAGAAGAAAGTCAAACAGGATTTGAGTTCTCCAACATGTAGTTCAAGCACATACAATGCAGTCAATGATGATACGGATCCTAGTAATAGGAAGTTGATATGTGAGCGATGCCACTGTGCATTGAATGGTGCAGCTAAAGACTCAATGAAGGGCTCTGCATCCCAGTTTAGTGGTCTTGGCACTGGTGTAAGCATGACGAATTCGAAATCAGGCATTAGCAAATCAGGCATCTACGGGGATGGCAAGGCTTCTGATGTTAGAGTAAAAAGAAATACAAGGGCACGGGATAAGGGCGAATTTTCTCAAAGCTCAAAAAGTAGTCAAGGTGATTACAGTAGCAGTACGACGAGTATTATAAGTGATGACAGCAATGGTCGTGGATCCAGTAATGGTAACAGACCTCATATGTCGAAAGATGTTAGGTGGGAAGCCATACGCCATGCACAATTGGAGCATGGGGTCCTCAGCTTGCGGCATTTCAATCTTTTAAAGAAGCTTGGTTGTGGTGACATCGGAACCGTGTATCTTGCTGAGCTAACTGGCACTAGTTGCTTATTTGCCATCAAGGTCATGGACAATGAGTTTCTAGCAAGACGGAAGAAAATGCCGAGAGCGCAAACTGAGAGAGAAATACTTAGAATGCTAGATCATCCCTTCCTTCCAACACTTTATGTTCAATTTACTTCTGATAATTTATCATGTCTCGTCATGGAGTATTGTCCTGGAGGAGATCTTCATGTTCTTAGGCAGAAGCAGCTAAGCAGAGTTTTTCCTGAACCCGCAGCAAGGTAAGGTTATATGATATTTGATTTCACCTTCTGCACCTTGTTTGCTGACATTAAATAGGCTCAAAAAGCACACGAAATATATACAAATTTGAGGCAAATGCTGCTCGTGTATACTTATTCTGTACTTGTATGCGTATTACTATAATTTTCGTCGCGTTGATGATTGGTCACAGAATTTGGCTAAAACTGCTCGTCTATACCATTTTGCAGATTTTATGTTGCTGAGGTCCTTCTTGCTTTGGAGTACTTGCACATGCTTGGTGTTATTTATCGAGATTTAAAACCCGAGAACATTCTTGTCAGGGAAGATGGTCACATAATGCTTACCGACTTTGACCTGTCGCTTAGGTGCACGGTCAGTCCAACGCTCCTGAAGTCGTCATCCTTCAATGCAGACTTGGTGAAAACCTCAGTTCCAGGTAGAGATTCTAGTTGTGTTGAGCCATTTTGCATTGGACCATCATGTCAAGTCCCATGCTTCAGCCCCAGGTTCTTACCTGCTACATCCAAAGCAAGGAAGTCAAAACCTGACCTCACAACACAGTTCAGGTCATTGCCCCAGCTCATTGCCGAACCCACTGATGCACGATCAAATTCCTTCGTTGGCACTCACGAATATTTGGCTCCCGAGATCATTAAAGGCGAGGGTCATGGAGCTGCAGTCGATTGGTGGACGTTTGGTGTTTTTCTATATGAGCTTCTATATGGTAGAACCCCATTCAAGGGTTCAAACAATGAAGAAACATTAACCAATGTAATCATTCAGAGCCTCAGTTTTCCCGACAGCCCGATCGTTAGTTTCCAAGCAAGAGATCTTATCCGAGGACTGTTGATAAAAGAACCCGAAAATCGATTCAGGACAGAGAAAGGGGCTGCAGAAATCAAACAGCACCCATTCTTCGAGGGGCTAAACTGGGCATTGATCCGTTGTGCAATCCCTCCAGAACTTCCTGACTTATGTGATATGGACATTACAAGCATGATTGCTCAACAAAACAAGTTCAGGTATTTGGAAAGCAAGTCCACTGGAGAACACCTCGAGTTCGAACTGTTTTAGAACTCGCCGACCTTGCTGTAATTAATATTGTAGCGTATGATGTAAATTTGGTCGAGAATATTTGTATCAATGCTTACCATTTTCATTGCTTCATCAAAGGTCTCTGAGTTCAATATTATGTATCAACATATCCTTTTGGTAGCCTCTGAATACAGGAAATCTTATGCCAACTTAGGGTGAGATATATATATATATCTTAAGCTTCATGGATGGATCGAACTCAGAATGTGGAGTGTCGCTCAGCTTAATTTACAAAATTATTTAAATTATTTCATTTTCTGTGCAATTATTAGTTATTGTACTTCGCTAAATAATTATTTGCAATTCGACTAATAAAAAATTTAGAATTAATTTTTTTTTTCAAATAAAAAAATATATTAAATGAGTTATTCGGAATAAAAATAAAAATATCTCTAGTTCAGTTGAACCGCCGCCTCCATCGTTCTCGAACCTTCCTCTCATAATCTCATCAACTTTGCCCTAGCTTTGCTTCGATTTCAAAAATTTCTTTTCTTTCCCTCGATTTAAACGTTTTCTCCTTTGATCTGCGCTCCGATCCGCTCTCTGTCCATTTGATCTTTCTCAAATTCTTCCGGATCCTGACTTACCGAGTCTTCGATCACCCACATACGAGGAAATTTTCCAGGTAACTCCCTTTCTTCTTCTGTTTGGTTCAGCCCCTTTGCCTTGGGGTTTCTGAGTTTTTGGCTTTTTGGGGATTTTGTTCGATAATGTGGATGAACTATATAGAAATAGAATTAAAACGAAAAAGGAGTTTGAGTTAAGTATAAGCTGGGCATTATACTATCCTGTAGCAACATGGGAGTCCGATTTAAAGTTCTATTGCGGTTTCAATCTTGGTACATTTGATATATCTGTAACTCAACTAGCTTCTCTGCATGTCTTATTGGTTTAACGAGTTCCATTTGGAAGTATTTTAAATTTGATTGTCGTGTTTTAGTTCCAAATTTGCAGAAAAAATGCCCAAGATTAAGACGAACCGTGTCAAGTATCCTGAGGGATGGGAGCTAATTGAACCAACTCTCCGAGAATTGCAAGCTAAGATGAGGGAAGGTCTGTCTTCAATTTGTTACCAACTCTCCTCACTGGGGTTTATGACTCTGATGTTGGTTTACTCTTTTGATGATTGCAGCCGAGAATGACACACATGATGGTAAGAGAAAATGTGAGACGCTGTGGCCTATATTCAAAATAGCGCATCAGAAAAGCCGCTATGTCTTTGACCTCTATCATCGAAGGAAGGAAATATCTAAGGAATTATTTGAATTCTGTTTGGATCAAGGCTATGCAGATCGTAACTTAATTGCAAAATGGAAGAAGGTTTGTTTTTGCCTCTCCTATGTTATCTGGTTCCAAGTAGTTGTTGTTCTGTGACCCTTTCAATGTGAAGATTCTAATATGACTCCATGTATTTTCTGCTTATTCTTTCTTCGTCTTTGACCTCCAAACATTCTATTTTTGTGTCGAACCTCCTCTGCACGACAAAATTGTTTCATCCATATCATTAATTTTTCTTAGATCGGTGAATTTTTAAGCTTGGCATGATATGCATTTTGCTCGTTTGCTTAATAGTTTTGGCTTACATAGGTTAGGGGTGAAATTGGTTGGTTTCTTTATTAAAAAGATGTCACATATAGGGATTAGCACAGAATCTTTTGCAAGTTAAGTGGCTATAGAAAAGTGAGTATGAAGTAACCAAATAACTCTTGAGCCTAAGTTCTGGGAAGAAGTGTTGCAAGTTAGATAAGTCCTTTTAAAAGTGTAACATCCCAAGCCCACCGCCAGTAGTATTGTCTTCTTTGGGCTTTTCCTTTCGAGCTTCCCTTCAAGATGTTTAAAACGCGTCTGCTAGGGAGAGGTTTCTACATCCTTATAGAGAATGTTGTTCTCCTCTCCAACCGAGTATAAGAAAAAAATAATATAGAAGTATGAGACTCTGAAAAGTTAAAAAAATGGGGGTTCTTTTTTTCTTTTTTTATGAAATAGGCATCCTAGCCAATGCCACGACCTTATTTGAACAGGATTTGATCTATAGGTTGTATGAGTTCTAAAGAAATAGGCATCTAGACAGAAATTTGAAAAACCTGGGCCCTTTCTTCATTAGTTGAGACAAATAGAGGCAAGTACACATTTCAGATAAAAGTAAGGCACACAACAATGCACCTAGGTGCCCTTTGAAACGGAAGGGTTGGGATCAAATCCTATGATTTTGAATGGACTAATATCAGTAGTCTCAAATGTTGTAGCTTGGAAGCTTGCACCTCATTCTATTCCTGGAAGTGTTCAGTCATTGTCTTACTTAATTGCTTCTGTTGTGCAGCCTGGTTATGAACGTTTGTGCTGTCTAAGATGCATACAACCCCGAGATCACAACTTTGCGACAACGTGCGTGTGCCGGGTTCCCAAGCACCTGAGGGAGGAGAAGGTCATTGAGTGTGTGCATTGTGGTTGCAGGGGCTGCGCTAGTGGAGATTGATATCTTCTCTTAGTTTGTCTCTCTGATGATAACAACCTCGACACTATGTTCATACCCTCAGAGTTATACTTCGGTAAGAACTCTAATTGTAACATTTGCTATGTGGATTCCTTCCAACAATCCTCAACAACTAGTATCCAACTAAATATGGTTTTATTTCTCAGCCCGACCTTGTGAACCGACAAGAAATTCCCTTCGTCTTTTCGGGTTTGTGGGTCAGGTTGAGCTAGACCCATGAGCTCGGCGATATCCCCTCCATAGAAACATAAAATGTTCATTTGTTTGCATGGATTAGTACAATATGAGACGCTATTATATACTTAAAATGCATTCACTTAGAGAGCACGAACATACTACCATTCAATTATATATTATTGTACACATTTGTTTAGGTTAAACATTTAAATTTATTAACAAAAGTATTTAATATATTTGTCCAAGATTAAATATTTAAATTTAGGTAGAGATCCTTAAACTATAAGGATATGGTAGGAAGTTTGATCCAAATGGTATTTTCTTCTCTGTCATTTGAATTATTTAAATAAAATACTACATCACACATTTGTCATTTCTAAGTAATGTTATAATTGGTTTTAAAATTATTACAAATAAAATAATTTTTTAAAATAATACAAAAACTCAATACTGTTACAGTCTGTAGCTCTGATAATTTAAAATAAATAAATAAATAGCCCTGATTACACGTTAATCTATCTTGATTTTTTAATAATATTATATTTGCTGTGTTCATAGAATTTACCAAATTAATAATTATTTAAGAAGTCAAAGTTTGAAATGTTCATAACCCGACAATATCCATATTTTAATTTGCCTCAAAGAATCTTTAATTACAATGTTTGACTTGGTCGTGTGAACGTGATACTCCTCATTTTTTACTTTTGTATTTGACTTATTGTAATTATTGTTTTTTTTTTTAAATTTTAAATATCACATTACCGCCTAAATTAAAGTATTGGTTATATTAATACTAAAATAAAACTAAATTTTCAAAAGTGTTAATTTACTAAAAATAGAATTAATTGCTTGATGCTCATAATGAATAAGATTGCTTATGGCTTGGTCTATGTCTTTCCAGTTGAATTGATTTGATCCCCTTCTAGAAGGCCTTATAAATTATTTACATATAATTAATATTTTTTTCAATGCTTGATACATGACGCTAATTTTAATTTAATAATATAATCAAAGATAGCTTCCCAATATATTGAATATGTGGGCTATATGTTCTAATTTTTTTTTAATTATTATTATTATTAAGAATTTAATTTTTTCATTTTTCTCGCGGAGGTAGGTCCAAATTTCAAGTCTATAACCTCTTGGTCAATAACATACCATTTAACTATTTGAGATACATTAGAATTAAATCAAATAAATAGATAAACGATTTCTTTCCTTTTTCAAAAGTCACCGATCTACCATGTTGCAAATGGAGAGATTCTATTTCTGTAGAACAAATCAAGAAAGAACAAACCTCTTATAATTACTAGAACATTAAGAGATGGAATTATTCAAACATAAAAAAAATAATAATAATAATAATAATAATGATAAATGATTAAAAAATGAAAGTATGAATTAAGAATCCACGTAAGAAACATATAAATTGGTGAATAAATTATTATTATTATTATTATTATTATTATGATTATGAATGATTGACTCAACTATACTAATCATAATTAACTATCCTATCCTTTTCTACTAATTGAACCTTGATTACCTGTCTAAGATTAAATAGTACGTGGGTTTATTCAACACATTCATCAAATCAATAATGTGATTCACAATGCCAATAATTTAATCAATATAATATCTGAACCCAATAAAGTTGCCTACCCAATTAGTCATATTCATACGCCACATTCTTTTTAAACACACATATTCAAATATCCTTAATTTCACCAAAAAAAAAAAAATAAATAAAAATAATTTTAACATAAATATTAGAATTATAGTCTCAAAACATTAAAAATAAAGCATAGACTAAAATAAAATTATGTGAATTCAATGATGAAAATGTAATTACTAATTAAATTTATGTATCTAGAAGTTGAAGAATTTATTAATTTAATTTATGAATCGAATAATAAATAAAATAATTAATCGGCATGACCGTCCGCCCTGTTTGCTCTGTCTCTCTGTGTGTGTATATATATATATATTATATATATACAGATTGCTTCGTATAATCATCTTCTTCCTCCCGGAGTTCCGGTCAACTTCATCATTACTTTAATCCTCTCCCATCTCTCTCTCTCTCCTTCATTGCCGGGCTTCCCTCTTTAAAATTTCCGCCCCATTTCACCACAATCCAAATTCATACCTCCATTTCCAAACAATTCCTCTTCCCCTGCACCATTAATGGCGGCGGCGCCGGAAACGACAGCAGCAACAACAATCCCCTCGCAGTTGCTGACGTTAATTCCCCGTTGACGCCGTCTGATTGCCCGAATCTTTCTTCCATATCAACTCTTGTGGAAGGAAATCCTCTGTTTTAATCGTATAGAATACAGAGCGTGATCGAATCAGTTGAATAGTTATGGCAGCCGCTCAGATGGTGGCTGATGATCTAGCGAGATCTATGAGTCGACGGAGTTGGGCGTCGACGAGTCAGAGAAGCTGGGCGACGGCGAGCATCAGAGAAGCATGGCAAGCACCGTCCGACGTGTTCACTCGAAGCGGACGGCAGGAAGATGAAGAGGAGCTGAAATGGGCGGCGATTGAACGGCTTCCGACGTATGACCGCCTCCGAAAAGGGATGCTGAAGCACGTGCTGGATAACGGACGCGTAGTTCACGATGAGGTGGACGTAACAAAGATCGGAATGCAGGAGAAACAGCAATTAATGGAGAGTATGCTCAAAATCATCGAAGAAGACAATGAAAAGTTCTTGAGAAGGCTCAGAGATCGTACGGATAGGTGAGTTTTCATATAAACAGGATCAAAATTAAATTTTGAGTAATGGGTTTGGGTCAAAAGCTGATTTTGTGTTGAATTTTTTGAAGGGTGGGGATTGAGATGCCGAAGATCGAAGTCCGGTTCGAGCATTTATCGGTGGAAGGTGAACTGCACGTCGGCAGCAGAGCGCACCCCACTTTGCCCAATGTTTTTCTCAATATAGCTGAGGTAATTTCATTTTATTTTTAAATTTCGAAATTTATTTAAGTATTGGGTTGAAGGGTATAAAAAAAAAAAGGAAAAAAAAACAATTTTTATTAATATATTTGATTTAAATTGACAGAGTGTGCTTGGTTTGGTTCGGTTGACCCCACCCAACAAGAGGAAAATCCAGATTCTGAAGGATATTAGTGGCGTGGTGAAGCCCTCCAGGTGAGTGAGTTTAATACTATTTCATTTGGGACATGATAATTTATGAAGTTTAGGTGATACCCATTTGGTGAGATCGATGTAAAAATGTAGGATGACTCTTCTTCTGGGTCCTCCGAGTTCTGGGAAGACGACATTGCTGCGAGCACTTGCAGGGAAACTGGAAAATAACTTGAAGGAAGAGGGAAGAATCACGTATTGTGGGCACGAGTTTAAGGAGTTTGTTCCTCAGAGGACTTCTGCGTATATCAGCCAACACGATCTTCATAACTGGGAAATGACAGTGAGGGAGACGTTTGATTTCTCAGGGAGATGCCAAGGGGTTGGAACTAGGTATGAAATGTTGGAAGAGCTTTCGAGGAGAGAAAAAGAAGCTGGAATCAAACCCGACCCTGAAATTGATGCGTTCATGAAAGCCATTTCAGTTTCAGGGCAGAGAACCAACTTGTTCACTGACTATGTTCTCAAGGTTTTGTGCCCTTCCTTCCTTCAGTTCTTAGTTTGTGTTTATGTTTTTTCGTTTTGGCTGAAGCTGAATCATCTGTTGCAGATAATGGGTTTGGATATTTGTGCTGATATCATTGTTGGGAATGAGATGAGGAGGGGCATTTCTGGGGGACAGAGAAAGCGTGTCACTACTGGTATGTTCCTCCATGTCAACCATTTTGCTGGGTGTGAGATCACGCGTGTGGAAATCTCTCCCTAGCCGACACGTTTTAAAACCTTGAGTGAAAGTCTAGAAGGGAAAGCCTGAAGAGGACAATATTAGTGGTGGACTTAGGCGATTACAAACGGTATCAAAGCCAAACACGGAGCAGTGTGCCAGTGAGGATGCTGGGCCCCGAAGGGGGTGGATTGTAAGATCCCACATCAGTTGGAGAGGAGAACAAAACTCGTTCGTTCTTTATAAGAGTGTGAAAACCTTTCCCTAGCCTACACATTTTAAAAACTTGAAAAGAAGTCTAGAAGGAAAAACCCAAAGAGGACAATATCTACTATGGACTTAGGGTGTTATAAATGGTATCTGAGCCAGACACCAAGCGGTGTGCCAGCGAGGCCGCTGGCCCCCAAAAGCGGTAGATTGTGAGATCCCACATCAGTTGGGGAGGAGAACGAAACATTCATTTATAAGGGTGTGGAAACCTCCCCTAACAGGTGCAGAGAAGCCCAAACGGAAAAGTCTAAAGAAGATAATATCTACTAGTGGTGGACTTGAGCTGTTACACCGAGTCGGTTTTGGTTGGGATGGTGTTTTTATTCATAGTTCTTGTTTGAAATGTGGCAGGGGAGATGTTGGTTGGACCAGCGAAGGCATTGTTTATGGATGAAATCTCAACTGGGTTAGACAGCTCCACAACGTTTCAGATATGCAAATTCATGAGGCAAATGGTTCACATAATGGATGTAACAATGATCATTTCTCTGCTACAGCCAGCTCCAGAAACCTTTGAGCTTTTTGATGATGTTATTCTAATATCAGAGGGTGAGATTGTGTACCAAGGCCCACGAGACAACGTTCTTGAGTTCTTTGAATTCATGGGTTTCAAATGCCCAGAAAGGAAAGGAGTAGCTGACTTCCTGCAAGAAGTCACATCCAAAAAGGACCAAGAACAATACTGGTTTAGAAAGAGCCAACCATACAGATACACTTCCGTTCCTGAATTTATACAAGGATTCAAAAAGTTTCGTATTGGACAACGTTTGAACACAGAACTTAGTGTTCCTTTTGACAAAAGGAACACTCATCCAGCTGCATTGGTCACCCAAAAGTATGGCTTGTCCAATTGGCAACTCTTCAAGGCTTGTTTTTCAAGGGAGTGGCTTTTGATGAAGCGTAACTCATTCATCTATGTGTTCAAGACAGTTCAGATAACAATCATGTCTTTAATTACAATGACGGTGTTCTTCAGGACAGAAATGAAAGTGGGCACTGTGGAAGGAGGTGGAAAGTTCTTTGGAGCACTGTTCTTTAGCTTAATCAATATGATGTTTAATGGAATGGCAGAACTAGCCTTGACCATCGTCAGGCTGCCTGTTTTCTATAAGCAAAGGGATTCTTTGTTCTTTCCTGCTTGGGCTTTTGGGTTGCCAATTTGGGTACTCAGAATTCCTTTATCATTGATGGAATCAGGCATTTGGATTTGCCTTACTTACTACACAATTGGGTTTGCTCCGGCTGCTAGCAGGTATGTTGAACCTACCATCTGACATTCAATGTTTGAATTGGAGAAGTGTCCAACTTTTACCAACACTACATGAGCTTCCTTTTGTTAGGTTTTTCCGGCAACTCTTAGCCTACTTTGGAATCCATCAGATGGCTCTCTCCCTCTTTCGGTTCATTGCTGCAGCTGGGAGAGTACAAGTTATTGCAAGCACTATGGGAAGTTTCACTCTACTAATGGTCTTTGTATTAGGTGGCTTCATCATTGCCAGAAGTAAGTAGACTAAACCCTCTTGCCTCTTAACTATTTCGAGATCCCATATTGGTTGAGGAGGAGAACGAAACATTCTTTATAAGGATGTGGAAACCTCTTCTTAGCATACGCGTTTTAAAAACCTTGAGGGGAAACTCACTAAGAAAAAACCTAAAGAAGATAATATCTAGTAGTGGTGTGCTTGGGCCGTTACAATTCAAGCCTGACCCACAAGCCACAATCTCTATGTGAATACGACCATGCGGATTCCAATGAAGTCTGAGCTTCTTCCAAGGTTGGATATTAGTAGTACTTACATATCTTTGATATTTGCAGGTGACATAGAGCCATGGATCATATGGGGTTACTACTCGTCTCCTATGATGTATGGACAAAATGCAATTGTCATTAATGAATTTCTGGACGACAGATGGAATCAGGTACGACGTTCATAAAATCATAATCAAATGTCACAAACAAGTCATTAGTTTCCAAAACTAAACCTGTATTGGCTTGATGCAGCCTCCAACAGATCCCAGATTAAATGGAACTACAGTTGGGAAGATTCTCCTTGGTTCAAGAGACTTTTATGATACTAATAAAATGTATTGGGTTTGTGTTGCTGCACTCTTTGGGTTCTCTCTTCTTTTCAACCTACTCTTCATCATTTCATTGACGTTCCTCAACCGTAAGCCAAATCTTCTGGTTTCCATTCAAGAATTTTCCATGAAATCTCTTCTTTTTTGCTGTTACTGACCCATCTGACAAACCAAATTCAGCTTTGGGCGATTCAAGAGCTGCCATTGCTGATGACGCAAATAACAACAAGAAAAATCCATATTCTGCATCCAGAGGTAAGAAACTTGAGAGCTCAATCCCTGTTTTCTGGGATGGTCTTGTCTGAATGTGTGGTTAATTACAGGTACTCAAACGCAACCTGCAAAGTCTTCAAATGTGGCGAATAATTCAAATAGTCCAGCAAAGAAAGGAATGGTTTTGCCCTTTCAGCCGCTTTCCCTTGCATTTAACCATGTCAATTACTATGTGGATATGCCTGCTGTAAGTTCCTCGTTCTTACGGCTTTCTTTTGAAAGTTAATGGAGTTTACAAGGCTAATGGATGGCTCTCTTGTTCAAATTCTTCAGGAAATGAAGAGTCAAGGGATTGATGAAGACCGCCTTCAATTACTGCGGGATGTCAGTGGAGCTTTCAGACCTGGTGTCTTGACAGCACTCGTAGGTGTCAGTGGGGCTGGAAAGACCACTCTAATGGACGTCTTAGCTGGAAGAAAGACAGGAGGATACATTGAAGGAAGCATTAATATATCAGGATATGCTAAGAATCAAGAAACATTTGCTCGTGTGTCAGGTTACTGTGAACAAAATGATATTCATTCCCCACACCTTACTGTCTACGAATCAGTGCTCTATTCAGCATGGCTCCGCCTTCCTTCAAGTGTCAACACAGCTACCAGAAAGGTTTCATTTGCCTGAATTTTTGGAGAACAAAACAGTTTGATGTGCCTGAAGTTTGTTATCCTTAAATTTCTGTCTGTCTTTGTTGTAGATGTTTGTGGAAGAAGTTATGGAACTGGTGGAACTTAACTCTCTGAGAGATGCTTTAGTTGGACTTCCTGGGATAGATGGTCTTTCAACAGAACAAAGGAAGAGGTTAACTATAGCTGTAGAGCTGGTGGCTAATCCATCTATCATCTTCATGGATGAACCAACATCTGGTCTTGATGCTAGAGCTGCAGCCATTGTCATGCGGACGGTGCGAAACACTGTCGATACTGGAAGAACTGTGGTCTGCACAATTCACCAGCCCAGCATTGATATTTTTGAATCTTTTGATGAGGTATGACATTGATATGAGCTTATATTTCTTTTCAAAAGTGAAATGAGCTTATATTTTGATCTTGAAACAGCTGCTGCTGATGAAACGAGGTGGACAAGTCATTTATGCTGGATCTCTTGGTCACCATTCTCACAGGCTCGTCGAGTATTTTGAAGTAAGAATTTATTAGTCAACTAAGAGATCCCACGTCAGTTGGGGAGGAGAACGAAACACCCCCTTTATAAGGGTGTGAAGACCTCTCCCTAGCCGACGCGTTTTAAAAACATGTGCTTTGGCCGTTACATATACTTTTACTAACGCTCCTTTGAACTGCAACAGAGTGTTCCAGGGGTTCCAAAGATTAAAGATGGCTACAATCCTGCTACATGGATGCTTGATGTCACAGCTTCATCTGTTGAGACTCAACTTGATGTGGATTTTGCAGAAATTTACGCCAACTCTGCGCTTTATCAGTACGTTCACTTTTATCTCAATTCTTTGACTCATCTCTTCCTTACATCTCCATTAGTTGAGGCCTTTCGGGAAAACCCAAAGCAAAACTACGAGAGCTTATGCTCAAAGTGGACAATATGATACCATTGTGGAGAGTCGTGATTCCTAACCGGAGTCTCATAAGTTTCTATAAATTTTTCAGGAGAAACCAAGAACTTATCCAAGAACTGAGTACACCAGCTCCCGGATCTCAAGACCTGCACTTCCCAACCAAGTATTCTCAGTCATTCAATGTTCAGTACAAAGCTTGTTTCTGGAAATGGTATCGGTCATACTGGAGGAACCCTCGATACAACGCGGTGCGGTTCTTCATGACAACCATTATTGGACTTATGTTTGGGCTTATCTTCTGGAACAAAGGAGAAAAAACGTATTGATCAAAACCCATCCTCACATTTTGTATTTATTGAACTTCAACAAGTTTCATTCACATTTATTGCTCAATTCAACAGTGATGAAGAACAGGACCTGAGGAACTTCTTGGGTGCTATGTATGCTGCTATTCTCTTCTTGGGAGCTAGTAATGCCGCTGCAGTACAGCCAGTGATAACCATAGAGAGAACAGTTTTCTACCGTGAAAGAGCTGCTGGCATGTACTCTCCACTCCCCTATGCATTCTCTCAGGTAACAAACAACTCTGTTCATATCCCACATCGGTTGGAGAGGGGAACGAAGCATTCCTTACAAGGGTGTGGAAACCTCTCCCTAGACACGTTTTAAAATCGTGAGGCTGACGTTAACCATTTAAGCTGACAATGTGGAACTCCCTTGTTGTGCAGGTGTCCATAGAAGCAATCTACAACGCAATTCAAACAATAATTTACTCTCTACTACTGTTCTCCATGATGGGATTCGAGTGGAAGGCAACAAACTTCCTATGGTTCTACTACTTCATCTTGATGTGCTTTGTCTACTTCACAATGTACGGGATGATGATTGTTGCACTAACTCCAGGCCCCCAAATAGCAGCCATAGCCATGTCCTTCTTCCTCAGCTTCTGGAACTTATTCTCCGGATTCATGGTTCCAAGAACAGTAAGTGAAGTTGCATATTTCATTGATTCCCACCAAGAATGCACTTCCATTGATTCCTTTTCCATTGATTCTGATATGAAATGCAGCAAATCCCAATCTGGTGGAGATGGTATTACTGGCTATCTCCAATCGCTTGGACGATCAATGGGTTAGTGACATCCCAAGTAGGTAACAAAGAAGGTAACCTCCGGGTAGCAGGGAGAGGGGAGATCCCAGTGAAAGCCTTCCTGAAAGACACATTTGGATATGAATACGACTTTCTCCCTTACATTGCTTTGGCGCACTTTGGTTGGGTGTTCATCTACTTCTTTGTGTTTGCTTACAGCATGAAGTTCCTCAACTTCCAAAAGAGATGATTTTTGTTATGTTTTTTTCCATTACTAAACTGTAAAACTTGTCTGTAATCTGAATTGGGGGAAACCCAATGAGTTCCTCTCTATTCTTTATATTATTTTTACCCATAACTACGGGTTCCAGTATATAAACTCTAAAAGATGTCTAATAAATCTCTAAACTTTTGAAGAAGATTACGGATTTGCCCGCCATTCGTATTAGAAATTAATATTAAAATAAAGAAAAGCAAAAAATGAGAGATTAATTAAGATCTAAAAATAAAGAAAGGAATAAAGCAATAAAAGAAATAAGAGAGAATAAAAAATAGATATAAAGGAAAAGTAAATGGGAAATGATTGGGTTGAGACCATAAATAAACTATTAACATGGATAAAGGTGAAAAGTCGATCCTGTCCTGTCGTTTTTTACTCATTTTCGTCCGCCGCACAAAAGTGGCGCGACCTGCCGACAACCGCCGTGGGGTTTGCGTAACAAGTGGCGGCGCTGCTACTCCACCCGACGGTTACACCACCCTAACCAAAATTCCATATTTTAATTCCTCATTATAAATATTTAAAAATATTGATACATGACATAAATAAATAAATAAGTGGTCCTATGGATTAATAATTAAAATAACGTAACTTAGGACCGCAACAACGAAGCAAATGAAATTGAGCTGTAATTTGGATATGATATGACCGATCCCCAAAATTCAAAAATCAATTAATTAAATACAAATATAATTTTGTTTTTTTTTTTTTTTTTTACTAAAAAGTCTGTTCTCCCGTGGATAATCCAAGGGTCAGAATTTGAAGATCCATTGTAAAAGCAAAAGAAAAAAAAAATAAAAGTAAAGAAAAGCAGCGGCGTAAGAAAAGAAAGGGGAGGAGAGGAGAGGGAATTCGTTCATTCATTCATTCATACAAGCAAGAACGGAAGCGCATCCTCTGGAGGGAAAAAGGAAAAATCAAGAGATGCAGAACGAGCAGAATCCGCAGCAGCTTCAAGTAATGTTGCAGAATTCTGGAAATTTGAGTTTCAGTAGCAAAGAAGATGAAGAGATGTCCAAATCGGCGCTTTCGGCTTTTAGGGAAAAGGAGGAGGAGATTGAGCGGATGAGGACTGAACTTCAGCAAAAACTTCAAGCTCGACTCGGCCGAGTTGAGGAAGAATCAAGGCGTTTGGCCTCCATTCGAGAGGTTGTTCATCTCTTTCCTCCCTCCCTAAGGCCTAGAACCTAAAACCTAAAACCTAAAACCTAAAACCTAAAACCTAAACCCTAACTCTTTCGTTTTCCTTTCTTTTTTTTTTTCTATTTCATCTTTGCAACTGCAATTTGTGTTGGAATTCTGATTGTGTGAGAGTTTGATTTTAATTTATTTAGAAATTTTGGATTAAATGTGGAATGATGAACAGGAACTTGAAGGCATAGATGGAGATCCAACGAGGAAGGAAATTGGACAAATCCGTAAGAGAATTGATACGCTAAACAAGGAATTAAAGCCTCTTGGACAAATATGCCAAAAGAAGGTGATTTCCATGGCTCTACTTTCGTTTCTACAAATTATAGTTCTATAAAAAATAAAAAATAAAAAATAAAAAGAAAAATGGTTGGAATTGTTTGGTGGGAGCAGGAGAAAGAGTACAAAGATGCCCTCGATGCTTTCAATGAAAAGAACAACGAGAAAGTACTGTGTATATCAAAACTAATGGAGGTTAGTAGTAGCTTTCTTCTTCAGTTCTTATTCTTTTATTTAATTAATTACTCATCTAGATTACTTAATTCGGTGTTATTTTTAGATGGTTGGTGAAAGTGAAAGGGTGAGGCTGAAGAGGTTGGAAGAACTGAGTAAGCATGTGGATAACAACACTTCCTAATTCAATTCCCCTGAATTAATTCCTCTGTTTCTGTTTTTGTTAGTTTTCTTCATTCTTAAACTTTTAATTTGTTTATGTCTGTTTTGAGTGATTTGTTTCTCTTTTTATTTCATTTAGGGTGGCTCACATATATATATGTATGTATGTATGTATTGCTTTTAACCATACTATATATATAATCTTTTCATTTCCTATACCTTATTTGTTTCTTCAAATGGCTTTGAAAATTGGGGTCGCCCCACTAAATAGTTAGGTTAGTTTAGATTGGGGTCGCCCCACTAAATAGTAGACTGGGCCTAGCCTCTCGTTTAGATTGGGCCAAGGTCTGAGAAGGAACCTAATAGATACTAGATTGGGCCAAGGTCTGAGAAGGAACCTAATAGATACTAGATTGGGCCAAGGTCTGAGAAGGAACCTAATAGATACTAGATTGGGCCAAGGTCTGAGAAGGAACCTAATAGATACTAGATTGGGCCAAGGTCTGAGAAGGAAGCCAGTGAATAAATATTAGATTGGGCCAAGCCCTAAAAGCCTCGGTGCCGTGGTTAGGTGGTGGTACCATTTGTTTGTTATAGGGATAGGGGAAATATATTATAAGGGAAGGTGGGTGGGTGGGTGGGTGGCGGTTTGGGAGGACATGTCTCCTATAATTAAAGTGGTTTTTGTTAAGATTCTGTTTTGAGGTAAGAATTTTGAGAAACAATTTGGAAAATAAATAAAAAGAAGAAGAAATGGGAGGCGACAAAGAGCATCGGGGTCCCATAAGGAAGGAATATAATTTTGTCCCATAACTAAAAATAATATCATCATGCTTTTTTCATTCACTTTAATTCCAACAAAAAAAATAATAATAAAAAAACCATATATTTCCCATATCCTCTTTGATTTAGATTTAGATTTTGATTTAGATTTGTCGACGACTAGGTGATGAGAACCCTCTCCCCGTCCCCATTGCATATCCTACTTTGTTTTTTGTTCTTCCTTTTCTTTTAATGTATTTTTCTCTCAATTATTTCTTTTTTTTTTCTTTTGTATAAGAAAATACCATGCCATGTAGATCTCCAACCCGACCCACGTTTGGTTTGGTTCGGTTCCTAGACCGGTATAGAATCCTATGTTAGAGAGAGAGAGAGAGAGAGAGAGAGAGAGAGAGAGAGAGAGGTGGGAAGTAGAAAGGGCGGAGAGGGGGACAAATATCCGACCGTTTCTGAAACCAGGATGCGGCGTTTCAATCTTCCACGTGGACTTCAATCACTGGATTCTCGCTAAACGACATGGCTTCGGCGCACCCCTTGACGGTGCTCTCTTTTTTGTCCTTTTCCGGCTTCCCACTTTCATTTTTCCACCCAATATTAAATATTATTGTTACTTAAACTTCATCGGGTCTGCATTTTGTTCCAATTATTTTGTAAATTTTGTTAATAACTTACCTAAAATTGATTCTCCACATGCCTAGTTGGCTATGTTAATTCACCAAATTCACCTTATTCACATACATATAATTATAAATTCTTTTTTCAGTATTTTTTAACCATCGCATCTTTAACATCACTCTCATTTAGAAGACGTAGTATTTGACTAAAATAGATTGAGAACGTGTAAATTATGGAAAACATGGAAGGATGAGCAGAAGTTTAAACCCAAAAACAAAAGTGGATTTCATAAAGGGCATAGTTGCAATAATTATTGAGAATGGAAAGGGGTAGTTGACTCGACAAAAAGAACACATGAAACCCAAATTACATATTTTCCCATAAAACCTAGCTATTAATAGAAATGTCATCTAGAAAAGCAACCAATTATAAATCTCCAAGCTTTTCTCCAAACAACCCTTATGATATCATCCACTCCTCGTGCGCGCATTAAATTTGTTAAATAATTTTTTAAACCTAAATGGGACTAATATTTCTTAAAATCATAAAACAATTAGTGTGAAGTAAAAAGGAGTATTAATTACTTAAAAAAAAAAAAAAAAAAAAGAGAGAGAGAGAGAGAGGGTTATACAGTACAAGTGGCGACAAAAGTGAAAAAAAATATGGCGGCCCCCACAAAATCTTATTATTTCAATATATTTTATGAAAAATAAAAAAAAAAAAAAAAA